>NC_089741.1:43839357-43846857 GCF_040412425.1 Macrobrachium rosenbergii
AAGGATAAACGTAAGAATAACAAGGAGAACTGAAGAAGTTAAATTTCTCAAATGTTTAGAAACAGCGGTATCCACTACAGACTGTACTGAGCTGGAATGTAGCGAAAGACAAGAAAAGTGACACCTGAGTTAAGATTTTGGAATCAGACATACTGGAATGTAGCGAAAGACAAGAAAAGTGACACCTGAGTTAAGATTTTGGAATCAGACAGACTGAAAATGAATACGAAAGAAAGATTATACATTAGTTAAGTTCGATATGTATTGCTATAAGGACATGCCATACCCAAAAGAAAGCGCCGTGCTTGGGCGTGCAGCAATCAGTTGATGTTTGCTAGAACCTAATATAACCTAACCTAACCTCTTAGTCTTGCGGGATGTAACTGGGTACCAGATATTGTGAAACCCCCATTCCTTTACAAATACACACACACACTAATATGTATATGTATATGTATATATATATATATATATATATATATATATATATATATATATATATATATATAT
This sequence comes from Macrobrachium rosenbergii, assembly GCF_040412425.1. NCBI lineage: Eukaryota > Metazoa > Arthropoda > Malacostraca > Decapoda > Palaemonidae > Macrobrachium > Macrobrachium rosenbergii. The sequence goes on from NC_089741.1 coordinate 43,839,868, forward strand.
ATATATAAATTATTTCTTTAATTCATACCCAAATGTAATTATATGTGATCGGTACCTATGCCCGGGCAGATTTCGAACCCATGACCTTTCCTGATCATTATAAAGAGGTAGACAGTTGATTTGTACTCTGTCTGACAGCTGAATAAATTAACTGTCTACCCTTGTAGACAAATCAAATAGCCATACGTTCGATCCCTGGGCTAGGAAGACACATTTATCCAAATAAATTTCTTTAAAGTGTAAGTTATCCCCAAGGTAAAATTGATTCTATATTAAAGGGTATTTGTAGCTTAATATTTGAGTGCTAGATATTCGTATTAAGTCTCGTCGGACTGTCCCACTGGTCTAATCCTAATAGTGGTTAGAGTGAGGGTTAAGATGCAGAGGTTTTCTTAAGTTTTCTTTGACAAGGTTACATGCCAGCCCTTTCGGCCTCTCTCAAAAGGACGAATAAATACGGAGCAACAAACTATAACCCAGAAACACCAGGAACACGAAGCGACACAAACACTCGAAATAAGAAAGAGGGTGAAATAAAGAGACGACTCCCCGGGAAGGGGTGGGGGGGGAGGGGAAGGTCCCGAGAGTCTCCCGGAGACGAAGGGGAGGGTTAGGAAAGGTGCGATTAAATCAATAAAGCCGCATCAAAAGAAGTGATCAGATGATTAATTTGCCAATTAAAGGCTCGCCGGGTAAGTGGCTGAAGCGATTTTTAAACCCAAAAAAAAATAAAAATAAAAATAAAAAAAACCAAACATCGAGTTCGATAACATCCGTTTCCGCAACGTAATTATGTCACGTTTCATCGGACTGCGACCCCTACGCGATCTGAAACTACTTCAAAGCAGCAATTGATGTTGGAGGATACGCACTTTGAATGTGAGCCCTTCATGAAATTCAAATGCATATATAAATGAATACAATATATATATATATATATATATATATATATATATATATATACATTTGTGCGTGTGTTTGTATGTGTATATATATATAATATATATATATATATATATGTATGTATGTACTGTATATTATACACACAAATTATTTACTGGACAAGGTGGCCAAGAAGACGCCATTTGTAAAAGACATGAGTACACGCTGTACTTCTATAGCTTCAAACGTGGTAGAAAAAAAAAACAAGCTTGACACATTTAGTGACGTCATACTTTCTTTTTTTCTTTATACTTTTACCTTACAAACAAAGCTGTAAGGTTATTAAAACCAAATCTTAGAAAATGGATGGAACTTGGGTGGGGGATTAGTAGTTCAATGAGAAAAAAAATATATTGAAGCAATTATTATAATTCGTGGTGTAGGACAAAATAATTGATATAACAACAACTGTACACCTAAAGTATGAAAAACTCCTTCTTAGGTTTGTGTCCTTCCTTTCTTTGACGAGGCAGATCTGTTACTTTTGGGGTTTCCTACTGATTTTCCGAACTGAATTTTATTGACGTCTTCAGCACTGGACGAAGAAAAGTGCGTAGGATTGCCAGTTCTATTGACAGTACCAGGTTATAAAATTATTCAAATGAAATTGTTTCCTTGGAAAAAGTAAAATTCAAGGGCCTAAACAGGGTTAAACAACTTCGACAAACCTTGCCAATTGGAATGAAAAACAAAAATAATCCTGCTCCTTCTAGTACACAATACGCAGAGATGACATGAGTATACCACTGCAATATGCATTCAAAAGTAACACATTCCCCCCAGGACAGTTTCGCCTTAAAAGCCATGAGATAAAGTGGCAAGATATGGTCAGATTTCCAGACTCCATGTCATACCGGTAGCATGAAAATGGCTAGTCATGGAGACGTAAGTAGCACGGTAGGTACGGATATCCAAAAATTGGCTGTATTAAGCTAACAGAAATGCTGTCCTGGTAAGGTCTTTGTTTCCTGCAATCGCCGATTCTGCAGCAAGAATGATAGCTTTGTTTGACACTAGAAACTGATTTTACAACATATCTATGGCTTTATACAGATAAAAGACTTAAACTAGTTACTTGAACCATTCATTATACTATGAGTATGACAAATTTAATTCTTTTATTTATAATCAAATGAGGCAAAACATCCCATCACTCTTCAAGGAATAGCCTACATTCTTTCCATTCATAAATCTAAGGGATTAATGGGGTATTTAGATTCTCCCGACTTATTACATAGGTCCATTCAAACGCCGGAAAAGCAACAAGCAGTCATTAAACTACCAATAATATTCCATAATTAGGTATCAAAGGTTCACATTCTCAAAGACTAGATAAAAAAAAAAATACAACTTTCTTTTTACACCTTACGCTGTATATAAAAACAAGGTGATGTACGTCGCGAAATTTATCTGTACGCGCAAAAAGCTCCGTGAGATTCCCCTAGTTCCATTTATATCCGATTAGCCATACAAAGAACATTGTCGGTCGCTTTCTTTAAAAAATGTTTAAAACTAAATCGAATGGGAAATAACGAAAAAATAAAACCCTGACCCACCAACAAATATAACACGACAATATCAGAAAAAGAAAGTAACGAACAACAACGAAAGTAAAGCAAAGAAATGCCTGCGATTATATTAAAAATCAAATTTCCTATGAAAGAAAGAATATTAAGGTATAAAGCATCTTTGCGCATCACGAGTGTGTGAATTACTTGTCGATGGAGTGATAGGTAACGGTTTATAATAAGATAATAGAGGGATTTGTCAGAAATGGGTAAAAAGCCGGGACGATAAAGCAAACAAGTAAAAAATAGGCCGAAATTTCTTCGGCGCAATGGAGTTTTCTGTACAGCCACTTTACATCATTATAATCAAACCACCGAAAATATCTATCTTTCGGTGGTCTCGGTATATACTGTATGAGCCATGGCCCATGAAACTTTTCTTTCACGGCGGTGCTGGCTATTCTATATCGTTGCCAGGGCACGATTGTAATAACAACCTTAAATAAAATAAAAACTAACGAGGGTAGAGGGCTGCAATTTGGTGTTTGATGATTGGAGGGTGGATGATCAACAAACCAATTTGCAGTCCTCTAGCCTCAGTAGTTTTAAAGATCTGAGGGCGGACAGAAAAAGTGCGGACGGACGAGCAGACAATAGTTTCTTTTACAGAAAACTAAAACTAGATGGGTTTCGGGAAGTATTATCCCAGTAGGGAATTCGGGATAGTTTCACAGTTTTCCAAAATGTTGTGTGCAAGCAAGCAAGCTACGAAGCAAATAATCTCCAAAGGTGAGAAATCTATGGCATCTCTTCAATAACCGTGCCAAAAAATGTATTTCCAATGCCAAGAAGCGCAGGTGCAGAGCCAGTTTGACGTATAGCCCAGTCGCATTATCAATCAATGTTGGTCAAAGCACTACAAAACAAAGTGACCTAAAGGATGTCTCTAAAAATTTTTCCTGGTGCCAATTCAATTGTTATTTTAGTCAGTCGAATGCACACACACACACACGTAGTTATAATAGAACATGACAAGCACCCACTAGGAAAGCACATGAGGTCTGACCGTCACAAATTCGGACAAGTGTGTTGATACAAATGTTGTTGAATTAAACTTTAATAATCCACAACTAAGGGAATGAATGACTCATTTTTCAGCAAATCGGAGTGAGTGAGATCTGCCACAAAAGGGCACGGTAGGTAAATGTGACGTAGATTTCATGCGTGGCCTTCGAGGAGGGAGGTAATGGCTAAATTGGAACAAGATTAGATAAGTGGCTGCTTGCGTAACTGATGGCCAGTGTCTATTAAACACCCAACAGCTTCACTTGAACCGAGGGACAAATGTGACAGAAATGGAAGGTCGCAGCAATAGGCTGAGATATTCCCACTTGCAAGAATAAATTATTGTATACAGCGTCTGAGGAGGGTCCTACAAAACTCTACTGCCTTTTTCTTCTACAATCAAGATCCTTCACTTGAAAGGAGTAAAGTTATCCCTATAGGAATCAATAGGCTGAGATATTCCCACCTGCTATACTAGGGGTTTGTATATACGGTTTGAGCAGGGTCCTACAAACCTCTCCTACCTTTTTCTTCTACAATCAAGATCCTTCACTTAAAAGGAGTAACAATATCCTTATGGGAAGCATTAAGCCGAGATATTCCCCTCTTGCAAGACTAGGGATATTGTATATAGGGTTTGAGGAGGGTCCTACAATAGTCTCCTACCGTTTTCTACTTGAAAGGAGTAATAATATCCTTATTGGAAGCAATAGGCTGAGATATTTCTACTTGCAAGACTAGGGGAAACTGTATATAGCGTTTGAGGTTGTGGGGGGTCCTACAAACCCTCCTACAATGAAGATCTTTCACTTGAAAGGAGTACAAACATCCTTATAGGCAGCATTAAGCTGAAATATTCCCCTCTTGCAAGACTAGGCATATTATATACAGGGTTTGAGGAGGGTCCTACAATACTCTCCTACCGTTTTCTACAAAGAAGAGCTTTCACGTGAAAGGAGTAACAATATCCTTATAGGCAGCAATAAGCTGAGATATTCCCACTGGCAAGACAAGGGGTATTATTTGCAGCGTTTGAGGAGAGTCCTACAAACCTCTCCTAGCTTTTTCTTCTACAATGAAGATCTTTCACTTGAAAGGAGTAACAATATCCTTAAAGAGATTCTTCACCTCCTGAAGCTACGAGACATGACAGACGGCTTCCTAACTGAGCTGCTCCTTAAGAGTGTAGACTTACTGAACACATTTGACATTGAGAGTAAACTCTATAACCATCACCTTCCATCTTAATGCTCTAAAACACCAAAAGAACTACTCAAGACATAATCTAGAACAAAGCTAAGACCACCAAAATGTCTACACCAGTGACGTCTGCTTACTCATAATCCGAAATCTACGACAACCTTCAGTATCCACTGACGAGTCTCATAAAACCATCTGAGACCACTTTCACCTCGAATGCTCTATTTACACACGTAGGTGTTTATATATATATATATATATATATATATATATATATATATATATATATATATATATATATATATATATATATATATATATATATATATATATATATATATATATATATATATATATATATATTATATATATATATAATAATTTATATATCTATATAAATTATGCATATAATTTTAGAAAAATTCACAAAACAGCTACGGACAAAAACCCAAGACCAAACGGTTGAGGGAAATGTCCTACAATTTACAGCACCCAAATACAAATAAAAGTGTAACCCAGAAAAAAATAAGACAATCTCCAAAATAAAGTAAACACGGTGAAACGAGCGGCCCCAAAAGAAAGTTCTTAACAAAACGAAAGCTACAACAAATGACGGCCGGATCAACGGAGACGACCACGTAAATATCATGGCAATGCGGCTCTTCCTTAAACGGACTATCCAGAGTACACCTAACTACCGTGAGCAATTGCTTCACTACCCGCCAATAGGCCCTCCTAACATGCCCCGCAAACTCTCTCTCTCTCTCTCTCTCTCTCTCTCTCTCTCTCTCTCTCTCTCTCTCTCTCTCTCTCCGGGAGGCGTTTCAATCGAAGCCGCCAAGCTGTCTAGTAACGAGTACAGGCACAAGGGGGTCTCGGTTCAGTCTCTGATGCAGCACCGCCCGCCGACGGCGAGGTGATGCAGCAACAAAGAATATCTAGTGCGTGTGCTTCTTCTGTGTAGGGCGTGACAATCACCGTTTCTCGACATCGTCGTTAAGTTTTAATTCGAGTTTGAACGTGCGTGAAGAAATAGCTTCAGGATGAAAACGTACAAACTCGTTAACACTGGATTTCTCTAGTTTTTGTCATTAAAATTCCCTAAGTAAATTAGCAAGCACAGACAAACGAATCTATTGCCCGATTAAGACTTTCCGTCCAAACAATCCCCTCTGCTCCTCTTGAGGAGGGAGGGGGGTTACACCCATCCACCCCGTGTCATCCCCGCCACAGGGTGAGGGTGAGGGAACACTTCCTCCCCCAGCTCTCCCCCTCCCCCGCCCATCAACCCACCCACGGGTTGATCAATGGCTTTACTCCTGTTCAAGCGTAAAAGCGTACAAACCAGTCAGCTAGCAGGGGCTTTGGGTGACGCAAGGGTCGAATTATAGAACTATTTGTGCTTTAGTTGCGTCTGATTCGGCGAAGATTAGTTCTATTCACGTCAGCTGATACGCTCCAATCGCTCCCCGGAGTGGCCCCCGGGGGCATCCGAGCAATGACGGGGCAAATCTTCCGTGATTTGTTCCTGGAATGTAATGCAAATTTTCGGGATTCTGCAAAAGCCCATTACGACCGTCATTATCACGAGTCTGATCTGTATGACAAGTATAACCGATTGTCGCTGTTGGCGCGACTAATATTTGTTGGGGAAAGCTACTGTCAATGTCAGTCATTATTCCTATTATTAGGCTATCAAAAACTCCTGTTATTATTTTATCAAAGACTAAACATAAATATATTCGAGTAGAGTTCAGCTGGACTTGAACACAGCATCCAAACCCACTCATGCTATAAACAATTACAAAACGACCAAAAACTCACACAAAGACTTCATAATTGCCTAAAGTAAGTTTTCAACACTAGTAGTGGACGCAAAACTTAAATGATAATGATAATGATAATGATGATTTGTCACTGTAACAGTGAGAAAACAAATACTTCGTGTTATCTATTAGCATTCTTACAAGACTTTTCATCCAATATTTGAATGTGTGTAATGAAACTCTGGCCGATACTTAGTATTCAATTTCAATAGACATGCAACCATCTGCGAATAAAAACGTTTGAACGATATCCAGCATGAGTAGAGCGCAACCAAAAATTAGTTCAGACATATACAAGACAAATAAAGAGCAAATACTGCATATAATCCAATATAAAAAAAAAAACATGAGCTAGGATTACGCTCATATACAGTAACGAACACCCTACACGCACATGAACATATACATACATAAACTCCAAAACGTACCAACATGCATATACTGTATGT
>NC_089741.1:43851857-43864357 GCF_040412425.1 Macrobrachium rosenbergii
TACTAAAATCTTATATATCTTACTAGAATAGAATAGGACAGAATATAGAGTTTAGGCCAAAGGCCAAGCGCTGGGACCTATGAGGTTATTCTGTGCTGAAACGGAAACTGAGAAAAAGAGTTTGAAAGGTGTAACAGGAGGAAAACCTCGCATGTGCACTGTGAATCAATTGTTAGGAGATGGAGAGCAAGATGGAAGAAGAAAATATGAACGGAGATACAGTAAAAGGAATGAAAGGGGTTGCAGCTAGGGGCCGAAGGGACGCTGCAGAGACCCTCAAGTAATGCCTACAGTGCACCACGTGAGGTGCACTGACGGCACTATCCCCCTACAGGGCCACCGGCATAAGAAATCGGAAACGCAATACGCACGATACAGATAAGGTATGTAAGCACATTACGGGAGCTGAGGTGAACAGGTTATCGGGATTACGAGGGTGGGGGAGAAGAGGATGGATGTGCCATTTAACCCAGATTCTGTTCGAAGCTTCAGCAGGCGCTAAAGTGACAATAATGACCTATGGTAATATTTTAACTTTGCTTTGAGACTTCATACGCTTATCGATGACAGGAGAGCTGAGTGGAGTAACGCCCCACCTTTTTAATAATAATAATAATAATAATAATAATAATAATAATAATAATAATAATAATAATAATAATAATAATAATAATAATAATAATGAAGAAGAAGAAGAAGAAGAAGAAGAAGAAGAAGAAGAAGAAGAAGAAGAAGAAGAAGAAGAAGAAGAAGAAGAAGAAGAAGAAGAAAAAGAAGCAGCAGCTTCCAGAGAAATAATGATTAAAAAGTAAGTATAACAGGCCATCTATGTGGTCTTGGGGTTACATTTCAATTTCAAAAAATGTAGGGAAATTCGTGGTTCCTTTAACAATGCGATTTATAATTTAAATGAAATAGAGACTGCACAAATGCTTCACGCAAACTCAGCTTACGGACTTGCTTTTCCATTCATATCAATAAATAAACAGTAAAGAAAGTCTGTATGATGGCATAACCTGCCCAATGAAAATGTACAGGACTGGGAAAAGGAGGCGACAGGTCTAGATCGTGACCGAAAAAGGATTCGGATAATCAGGAGTGAAAATGTCATGCAGTCTTAGGCATCTTGGCTGCGTAACAATGCCACCTTGATTACTATACGATTCTACTTGCCAGTTAATTAGTTTTATTTCAATAACCCAAATTTGCATAAAATCAATCAAGGGGCTGTACAGTATCCATGATAATGGCTCCAAGCCTCTTGTAAACACACACACACACACGTCTACGTCAGCTTATATTTCTTCAACTAAGCAAATGTACACAGCAAAAGCTTGCAGAACTAGAGTCCATCCCGAGGCCACCCTTATTTAATCACCAATCACGTACTGTGCACGATTTTAGCAAAAGGCAGTATAAAAACTGCCAAACACAAAGCTCTACAAGCAGTCAGCAAAACACAACGAGCCACAAATAAAGGACAGTGAAACCAGTAAACAGTCCTTGTGATGAAATACATATTCAAAAAAGGTTACCACACATTGACTGATGTCATTTTGTACATGCAGCTACTTCTGAGTTCATAGACACCATTTGTTTGTTTTTTATCATTAAATCTTTCTGTTCTTGCGACATGACAGCCAATAAAAATATTCATGTACAGTTACACGAAAACACGACATGAAAGCCAATAAAAACATTCACGTACAGTTACACGAAAACACAAATATTAAATGTAGCATACCAATCCTACAACCATTGCATCAAGATGATATGGGGAATCCCTCGTACGAACACAAATAGCTGTGCATGCAACATACAGATATGTACTATACAGTATCTGGTTACAAAATTTTACAAGAGAGAGAGAGAGAGAGAGAGAGAGAGAGAGAGAGAGAGAGAGAGAGAGAGAGAGACTAGCACATAAAGTCTACTATATGCTTACAAAGCCAACCTGGAAAGTAGGCTAGGGGATGGAATATGAATCCCATTCCATTCTACAGTATTCCATTCCGGAAAGTAAGTCACCTTAGAAAAGGAGACGTTTTCATGGAAACAACCGACCCAATTGTGAAAAATTAATGGTATAAGAAACTTATTTTATCTTGGTCCCTCACTGGACTATGAACATGTATATACATAAATGAATAACTATTTTAGCACGTTAATTTATGTATTTTTTACTCTTCCAAGCAAAGTTCGTCTGGGCAAGCATGCTAGTCCTTATCTGTCTCAGACCTCAAAAAAATAGGAAATAGAAGAGATGACGAAAAAGACGAGAGAGAGAGAGAGAGAGAGAGAGAGAGAGAGAGAGAGAGAGAGAGAGAAGAAACCAATTAAGCATCTATGTTATGTAAGGACAATGAATTATGTCAATGTACTTTTGCCCTAAGTAATGACAGGAGTAGGCTATATCTCTATATCTGAAGCTAACGACGAGGGCAAGAATGCAAACGCACATTTTACACGTAGTCAATCCACAGACATCAAAGTATATCTATACATGAACCTTTGAATGCAACGATCCAACCATTTGATAAAATGTACATAAATTTCAGTGAATGAAAACCATGTAAACACTAAGCTATAAGCTGATTTTTAACCTAGTCAACTGCTTCTACATAACTATACTCCCTTATGCTGTGACTGCTGTGTCCATGAGAAATACCATTATGAAAATACACTGGAGTTGAGTTTAACAGACAACAAGTAAAATATGCGCCGAAGTTTCTTCGGCGCAATCGAGTATTCTGTAAAGCGTACAATGCTTTATGAAACTCTCACCCGGCAGTGGTGGCCTGTGTTGTTGCGGTGCCAGACGCACGATCACGGCTAAATTTAACCTTAAATAAAATAAAAACTACCGAGGCTAGAGGGCTGCAATTTGGTATGTTTGGTGATTAGAGGGTGGATGATCAACATACCAATTTGCAGCCCCCTAGCCTCAGTAGTTTTTAAGATCTGGGGGCGGACAGTAAAAAGTGGATACAGAAAAAGTGCGGACGGACAGACAAAGTCATCTCAACAGTTTTCTTTTACAGAGAATTAAAAAACGTCAGAGATAATTTTGTTGGGTTGCGAACCATGCATATTCACTGTTCAGTCGCAAGGAAAAAACCTGCTAAAATACAACTGAGAAGGGGGGAGGGGTGTTATACATACAGCTTGCATATCAAAATATTTCGGAACTACCAAAATCAATTTTATACCTATGAAAACAATATAAAATAAAATAAAATATTTTCACAAACATCAAGGAAGTAGTTCAGCAAACTTTAAGCACCGACTCGTTGATTATTCCGTGTTCTGCGAGTCTTCATAAGCCTTATCCTCCAAGGCCTAAAATTCTGATAACAACGTTAGACAGACTGGTCAACTTTCACACCTTATCTTCAGCTCGACCTTACGAACTAATAAGTGCTATAGTTTTTCTGTCAAATGTCACTTTCGCCATGATGTATCTCTCTGATTTCAATACCACAGCTAATGGGGCATCTTACGACGTCTAAGCGTACACAAACATGTATTATTCATACTGGCATGACCTAGATCTTGGTGCAGCGACATTACAGTTACACTGTCCCTTGGGATGTCTACTTTCCCAGACACTGGGCAGTTAATGGTTTTTAGTTTTCCCAACTTTCACCGCGGCTTATGTTAAGTATATATTCCTTCAAGCCTTAATCTACAGTATCCAGTTTATGTCTCGACTGTTGTACTTTTTGTTGTTTGATTTTCAAAGAAAAGCCTATTTCTCTCCTGTGGTTGACTGCTTTTGCGGGCTAATGGTCTCCTAGACCTTTTCCATAATCATGTTTGCACATTCTGAATAGCAATAATAATACTAATCACCTCTGTTTCGATTTCGTTACCAGTGCTAATGGACCATCGGAAGGTCATGTAGAAATAAGGATGATTTATACATGTCGCCCCAACTCCATGCGCCTGACACATTCTTAAGGCTTTTATTTGAGATTTCAAGTATGAAATGAATCATTCTGAATGATATTGGGAAACGAAAGTCTCAATTACATGACATGAAAAAATTACTAGCAACCGCTTCTTATCAAATTTCACCTAAAAAGGCATTCTCCAGTGGTGTGTGTCCATATATAACCTACAGTATTTCTGAAAGGCTATATGAGTGCCAAATCATTACTTGCTACCTCCATTAACGTATTACGCCTTACATTCATGCTCTTTTAATAATATTAATATCCTATATGGATATTAGCAAAAGCACCTAAAAATGTTCACCTACATAACCACCTGATCCCAAATATATCACAGAATACCTAAATCAGATGTCACCGTGTAAGTCACTGCTGGACGCCGTTACCTGACATCTAACCCCCTCGTTGTGTGACGCGCATGTAAATCACCCCTTCCCCCTCCCCCTTTACTTCTCTCTCCTCCACCCCCGGACGAATCTCTTAACTATCGAGCAATTAACATCATTTTCATCTTCTGACATTAAATATTGGTCCAAATTTCACTGACGTCTTGCTATTTCAAACGGGGAACGTACAAGGCTGAACTGTGATCTTGGTTTGATCCAAATCTGGTTAGATAATACAGTAAGTGGGTATTGGTTTTATGTAAATTCATTACATTTCGTATTATAACAGTTCGGAATTTTTATTATTATATTCGGCAATAGGCTACGAAGGATTAAAGGAAACTCTAGGGCGCCTACGAACATGCCGAAGCATTTGTCTGTTTCGAAGGGGTGCAGAGATCGCCAAGGAAAGAAAGCATCAACTTCCAACGTCTAGTAAAGACCACAGACAACGTGAGCACGAATACATAAAACATTTATGGTGGATAAAACAATGAGGCACCACGCATTTCGTACCTACACAAGCACATACATGTAACATACGAATACATATAGCCTACATGCTTACGAATGTTTGTATAATCATATACAGTCATCGCGATAATGCTACTGAGGAATACGTACAAATTTACAGTACGAAAAGCTCACACATGTACACTACATTCACGCGTACCCAAGTGTAATTTGCCGTATACGTACGCGTATCTTTGCTACGCACATCAAAATCCTGTATTGGTGACTGGTGACTGGTGCATAATGTACAAGTATGTCTATGTAAGTCCACCACTGCGTATCAGCGATGAAAACTGCTTGAAAATTTGTCAGTTACATAAGCTGGAATGTCAACCGGAGACAAATGAAACCCGTTCCAGTATTCCTTCCTTGCCTCTTGCTCTCGTTTTATGGATTTGAAACAGCCAAAATCACCGGGAATCATATCCATTTTCAAGAAGAATCCGAGATTTTCGCCCGATAATGTGTACTGCTTTGAAAGCCACCAGTCTGATTAATTCTCTAAACATCAGTATTAGATATCGCCAGCCAATTTTATTTTTTTGTTTCCTTGTTTAGCTCCATTCATCAACAACCAGCTTTTTGGCCGATTAAGAACAACTAGACAGAGGCCTGCGCTTTGTCAGTCATCTTTAATTCTAACATTTTCAACCTACAATTATTTCCAATATAATAATTGTGACGGCGATTAATCAAACAAGCAAATATTATTCGACTAAATAATTTGGAATCTTTCAAACGTCATAACCCAACTCGGAGAGAAAACATTAGGGCTCCTCCCAAGCTGGTCTCCAGGCCGCCACACACCTTTCTTGTGCACTGCAGCTCACCATCGCACGCGGACCTAAAGTTCGCGATCGGTACACATACGGGAAAATCCAGAAATAAAGTGTTTTTTGCCGGGTTTTCACATGGAACAAATAAAAAATAACAGCCCTATGCTACCCTATGATGAAAACGGAAATCAGACGCCATTATCGGCGTAATTTAGCCATGCCAATATTTTCACTCGTAAAATAATTTCTCCCGCCAAATTAAATTCTCAGTCAAGCTAATGATGTACATTTCTCGTTGCATAGCTCTCCTAAATTCTCCTACCCTGCTATGACGATAAGAAGACCATATGAATAAGAGAGGATACAAAACGAAGGAAACAATGCGAACATAAACGAAAGAGATAGCTAAAAATAAGAAGAGTAGGTGAGGTGGTGTCAGTGTATCGAGGTTGGCCGGCACACAACGGCTTGGGACGAGAGAGGGGCTTCGAGTGGGGGGACGGCAGACGTTACACATAAACTACAACATTCTTCTTAGCTCCACGGCTCCTAACCCAAACGCTTACATGAACAATTGATATTTACAAAGATAAAGATTTAAACCACGAACGAGAGAGGCAGAGAGACTATCGCTAAATAGAGCGGATATTAAAACCGGCGAAAGGCTGTTCATCTCGTGCGATTCGCGAACGATAAAACCTATGACCAGTTCCTGCACCATTTCGGGAAATAAAAAATATGTGAAGAATCTACCCCCGCCTGTAACAGACTTAAAAATCGCCTCTTTTTTTTTCTTCTTATTTCTCCCTCCTCTCTCTTTCTCTGTATACCTGCGGTACTCTATGCTCCGCGTCCCTTGGTGAGAAGGGAGCACAATAAACTGAACACACCGACGAAGTTTAAAACATGCTAATTCAAACGCAGGAATTAATATAGAGTGTATAACGCGTTCCCCGTTAGGACGACATTGCGGTAACCCCCATCAACTCAACCAGACACGCAATGCCTGTGGCCAACCAGTTGATTCATCACGCATACATCAACAGCAAACCTAGAGCTGATAGATTCAGATCAATGGCTGGGATAAAAATATAAGTATATACCTCCGTTTCAAGGTCATCCTAGGAGAAACGTCATCAACATAATTGTGTACTTCAGATCCATCTGATTTTCTCTACAAAAGCCACAAAATAACATCTCTAGTCAATCGATAACAAGGAATTTCGTAGTAAGTACAACTATAAAATAAAACACTAGCTGCAGCTTTCTACTACTTCAGTGTATAGGCTACACGTTCAGAGAGAGAGAGAGAGAGACTAACACAACCTAAGCAATGAGAAAGAGAGAAACTTGGACACGCCGGAGACGAAGTTGGAACAATACTTAGCCAGGAAAGGGAGGAGAGAGAGAGAGGTGGGACATTTGCTCCCGGGAAGAAACAGGGTGGCTTGATCGCACATGGACGAACCGACACCGACATATCAACGAAGAAAAATATATATATATTTTTTTTTTTAGTCAGCTACCACACTACGTGTATAAGTCCGGGAGACAATAACACCACTGAAAACCAATGTCAACAATGCTTAAAGATATAGAAAGCATTCGACATTAAAATAACGAGTGAAACCTAGCCACTCTGACATGATAGCGATTAAATACAAAAAACATCGAATAAGGAAAATATACCCAAAACCTCACTTAACACTACTGTAACCACAAAAAGACCAAAATGGAGAACTACGCCATCAATTAACTAAATACTTCAGTGGTAGCAAGAATATATATGACAAAAATAAACTCTGGAGACAAGACATTTAGTCATAAGGAACCAGGAGGCAAATCACAACGTCATTCAAAGAGAAAACGAAATTCAACCAAGTCATCTGAGTTGATTTGTAATAATAAAATCAAAATAGGCGATTTCAACGCAGAGTTAGAGAGAGAGAACGCTAAAGAAAGCAGAGAGGAGAGAGAGAGCCACACGCATAGAGAGTATTTCACTCTAACAACTTTAAAAGGCAAAACGCGAGGTACTGCCGTACTGAAAGCAGGGAGAAATTCGCAATAACACGGAAAACCCAACAAAAGACGATGAAAGAAGAAGTAACATCGGAGGAAAGAGAGAGAAGTCAGAGTGCCGGCATGAGAGCAGCGTGGTGGCACCGCTGTTATTGTAAAAGGGAGGGGGAAGGGGAGGGGGAGGAGGCGAAGGAGAGAAAGAGAGGGAAGAGAGAGGAGAGAGAGAGGTGAAGGAGAGACGCCTAAAACCCATCCCAAAACCTCACACCCGAACTGCCTAAATGTTGTCACAACCTCATCTTTCTCCTCAACCATACAACCTCATAATCGAAAGTGCTGAAATGGGAAGGAGAGAGAGAGAGAGAGGTCCCAATCTTCCTCACTCAACAACCTATCATAACCCCACATTGTTGAAACGGCATCGAGACAAAGAATCCTTCGCCCCATCCATACAACCTCTCCCATAATCAACCGTGTTTGAAATGAGAGAGAGAGAGAGAGAGAGAGAGAGAGAGAGAGAGAGATGGGGGGGCGAGGGTATGAGTCTGAGAGACAACGTCAGCTCCTTGAAAAGTCATCATGCATGGAACTCCCGACTGTCACACAGCATGTCCACACCGACGGCGGAGGGCGACCAGCGAGCCTCTCTCTCTCTCTCTCTCTCTCTCTCTCTCCTGCCCATTTAAAGTACAGCTCATAACACCGCATCCTCAATCAAAAGACAGCACAAAGCACAATTATCAACTCCATGGGCCCCAAAAGAGAATCGAAAAGAAAAATAAAAGTCAAAAACCAAAAAAAAACAACAGACGAAAGTACAAGAAGTGGAGCAAGACAATAGTGAGGTCAGGGTAGGTGACCGCACACCGTTGACATTTGACCCGGCGTCTCTCTCTCTCTCTCTCTCACCTCTTGAACTTGCAAGGCCCAAGCAGCCACCACCAACATCATATACCTAGCTACTACTTTATGCTACAAGTGAAGTTTCTCTGAAAGATTATTCACTTTTAACATAAGCATGGGCCCGTGTTGCCATAAGGCTTGCTTAATCTAAAGACACCTACTACCTCGACCAACGAACTTCATATCTGCTAACTTTACAAATACGGTACATGTGGGTTTTTATTATGTTATATCGAAGAGCCAAATTCCAACCATTTGTCCACAGTTTCTATTACATACATAACAGAGAAAATATACAAATATTTCATGGTATATCTTATTTTGACACCTGGAGATTCACTCAATCACAAAACGTTTAAATTTTAAAAACACAGAAATCGTAACTACTGTAAAGTATAGGAGAGAAAACATTAACGTTCAGAACATTGAAAACATAAACGGACACACATCAGCTCAAAAGGATGACAAGAAAATCTCTCAAAAGTAAATCTTAAGAAAGGCACACTTATAACAACTTCCACAACACCTGAAGTAAATTTGACAAAAAGAATAATTAACACGATAACCAAAGCAAGAATGTTTACGACACCACTCTAAAAACATAATAATTCATGATTCTGAAAATCCAGAAAAAATTAATTACTAAAATATGAACACTAGAAATATTAACATCTACAATTCATTTCCAAATATGAAACAAAAACCTGAAATCTTATACCTAAAGAACACATTATCTGAGTATTCTGACAATAAAAAATCAAGACACTGTGACACACAGACTGCCCCAAGCATCTGCAAAGGCACTCGGTACACAATACTTCAGTCCATTCGCAGTGGAGGTACTTTGCTTGTCAAGTGGTCATTCACACCCTCCCACCCCTAAGAAAACACACTACTCACTCACGCCCCTACACCACCACACAGGGGGTGGGGGGAGATCAGAGGGGAGGAGGAGGACGAGGAGGAGGAGGGTGGGGACACGGCATCCAAGTGGCTTAAGGTGACGCGTCTATGACTTAGCTGTGTAGTAGTAGTAGAGTTCCAAAGCATGCATAATGATGCACTGCATCATCTTGCAAGCAAGTTCGTCAGCGACCTTGGCAAGGCTGTTCTTGGCATAAATGATTGCAGCAGCTCACTCGTCGCTCGGGAACATTACAAGATGTGCAAATAACATTTACAAAACCACAGTTCACAATTGCAGTTTTCCATTTCGATGTTTTTTTTTTTTACATTATTTTTCTTTCCAAACGGCACCATTGTTGTTTTGCAAGGTGTGCAGTAAGAGACCAACACCACACACACACACACACAATAATTCAAAACACTAGTGTAAATCACACGGAGGTGTTTACTTTCCAAATCTTTCTTATTTTCTAATTCTTTTTTTTTTTTTAACTGTAATCACCGCACGCACCTTCAACAACAAAAACTTTTCAAATCACATCACTCGAGGCCACTGAGATCGTTTAAGTTTGGGGTTAACTTGCTGTAATCCATAAAGCTCGACCTGAAAAAGCTGTCAGAATATTTTGGCGAGGTATGGGGCCTCTCGACTGGGCAGGGCCAAGTTCACATAATTTCGGAGGGTTCTACTTAAAAATATCCCTAGGCAGGGCCAAGTTCACATGATTTAGGAGGATTCTACTTATAAAAAGCTAATTTTATGAGCCTCTAAATCTGTCAAAATAACTGCAAGAACAGCTCAAGTAAACCATTAGCTGATGCCCACGCCGAGACGCCCCTCAAGCACGGAGAAATGTTGGAGGTACTTACTTCTGATAGGAAGGTCTGTGCGGCTTTCTGGGCTCCCACGTGAAGTAGGTATTCGTAAACATATAACGCCAATCTGGGGAAAGGAGAAAAAGAGAGCAGTGTTAGAGGCTTACGTATCACATGCCCGGAAGTATATTGTATATTCCCATTAATATATTTTTCAAGTCAAGCACAGTATATTGTAATAAGTTTTAGTATGGAAAATTGCGAGGATATCTCACACATATTAACCCCCCCTTTGAATAAAAATTAAAATTAATTGCTACAATTGCATTTCGACTAAATTAATCATCAGAATTTTCAACACAAGCATCTACAAAAAGAAAACAAATAATTCCACAGTGCAAAAATGGCTACAAGTATATACATATACAAAAGAATACAACTTTACGTCAACTATACTGTTTCCTGCCACACAACCAACATTTACACATTACACAACAAATGCGACGGTGAATTAGGTAAACACACGAGTCAACTGGGCTCGTTTTAATCATTTCCCTTCCCAAAATTTCCAACATCGAAGGAACGACTACATTAATAAGACCTCAACAAAACCGACAACCTTGCCCCCTCCCCCCAACAACTTAAAACACTTGTGTGAACCGTCGTCATGAGACAGCTGTAAAATGTGCCCCTTTAAAATCACCCAACTACACGGCCAGATGCTATTGACGAGCCGTTGCCTTTCACTCCCACCTAAAACACAGTTCGTCCTCGAACACGTCAAAGTTGAAAAAGTGTTCTCGCTTCCGATAATCCTGAACTAATGTCGCAGTATGATGTCAGCTATGCAAGGGTGGGCTTTATGATACGTGACTGTATTCCCGAAACGAAAGCGCCGTTTGCCTTCAGGAGAAACGAAAGCGCCGTTTGCCTTCAGGAGAGAGTCCAGACGGAAGCTGCTGCACGACGAATGACAGATGGCATCTTTATAGGTCTACAGTTAAATGACTATACT
Organism: Macrobrachium rosenbergii; assembly: GCF_040412425.1. Lineage (NCBI taxonomy): Eukaryota > Metazoa > Arthropoda > Malacostraca > Decapoda > Palaemonidae > Macrobrachium > Macrobrachium rosenbergii. Next base: position 43,863,148 of record NC_089741.1, read on the forward strand.
GACTGCAACTGACGTTCTTATTCCTATTCTTGGCCCGGGTTTTGGAATAAAGTGTCAAAAACGAAAGCTTCTAACAATGAAATAATTTATCCATTATTCTTAGTCAGAACTGTTCATACTAAAAGAGAAAATGAGCTTGGAAGTCATCGTATGGCTTCAGATTCAATACTGTGGTCATGTTTTTGTGTATGGTCACAGTCCACTTCAACCATTACAGCTACTTAATTCCGTCAGAGCCTGAGTCTTGACTATAAGCCCTTAGTCATTTACATATGGCGATTCTTAACCGAATTTTATGGTCGGTTGTTACTCTGCCCACCGTCACGGACAGTCGCCCAAAGGCGTAGGCCTATGCTGGAGAAATCTTCCGGCAATCGCTGGATTACCGACTGACTTAAATAACGACGACTTATTACAAGTTGTCCGTATTTCTTTTTTAAAAACAACATACAGCAGGAAAAATGGGCATCATACTTATGCTTGAAAGAGTTGCTTTAAAGCAGATAAGATCCGTTTTCCTAAGGAAACCATAACTATCGTACAAAACCTGACGGATCTCAGCACACCATACGAAGAATTTTTAAATTTCCACTGGCTTATTACTGCCATGGGCACATAACTGCTTCCCCGGGTATATGGGCAACACGAAAATCTTTTGTTACCCCGTACCCACGTGGATATATACCCAGCGCTCGACCTCATCCCACTCCCCACCATTCCCAAACAGCACAAACAAGACGTCGTTTCGAAGCCTGGAGGAGGTGGGCACGATTCCGCTTCCACACATTTCCGCGTGAATCTTCCCCCCAACTCGACAATACATCTACAACAGATTCAGTTACGATTTATTGGGTAAATGGCGTTCACGAAGGAGGCCCCCGCTTTGTCGAGAGCATTTAAACGTCCCGCCAAAAGCGAAGCGTTAAGCGTTCTTTTCTGCCAATAATCCAACTCCGGCGAACGACACACTCACTCACGCACGCACACACTCGTTCTTTCCACCACCATAATGGCGAGGTGGCGACACCGCCAACGCTTCGCCATGGCTACACTTCATCTCCTGCTTTCACGCCTCTTTTCGTCACCACCAACTGCGCTTCGGAGGATTCTCTTATCAAAGGAAAAACGAATTCATCCATTGCTGCGACCACAACGCCTCGAGGGGGAGGGAGGGCGACCGCTAACTGGAACAGCTACTATCACTCGGCCT
>NC_089741.1:43869357-43884357 GCF_040412425.1 Macrobrachium rosenbergii
GCAAACTTCACTTTGAAGACATTAGCAAAACATCTAAAAACATCGGCTAGAAAATATGACAGAAATGCGTATTGAGTCAGTTGATTCTTTATTTTCAGAGATCAGGCTTCTTTCACTTAAAGTACAGCAGTGCAGACAAAGCTTCACTTAGAAATCAGCTAAGCATCCCTTTGCTAAAGCAGGTCCAGCTTCACTCAGCAGTCAGCTCGACTTCATTCTGTATGTAAAAGTAGGCGAAACTGTTCTTATAAGTCAGCCGGCCTCCACTCTACAAAAACAAACTAAACTTCATTCAAAGATGACTTTAACTTCACTCTGCCAAAGCAGGCAAACTTCGCTCAGATGTCTGATAAACGTCACCCTGCCAAAACACGTATAGCTTCAGCCAGAAGTCAGCTGAACTTTTACTATGACAAAGTAGGAAAAGCTTTATATAAAAGTCACCTGTACTTCACTCTGCTAGAAAAGGTAAAGTTTCAATTAGATGTCAGCTGAACTCTGCCCAAACAGGTAAAATTTCACCTATAACTTCCCTTGGAAGTCAGCTGAACTTCACTCTGCCAGAGCAGTCAAAGCTTCAGTCACAGGTCACCTGAACTTCACTCTGCCGAAGAAGGCAAAGCATCACTCAGATATTAGGCTAACTTCATATTCCAAGCTGGGAAATGTTCCTCTATATCACTATGAAAGCAGGCAAAGCTTTACTTTGGCAAGGCAGGAAAAGCTTCACACTTCAACAACAGGCAAATTTCAATTAACAAGTAAACACTGACTTATCAGCTAACATAGGTAAAGGTTTGCTTGGTGAGAAGTATCACAATTTCCTCCCACAAAAATGCACAAAAGTTTGCCTTATAAAACGTGCAGAACTTCAAGTTATAAAACAGCAAAGTTTCAGTTCCTGTAGTTGGGCAAAGCTCCACTTTTGCAGAACAACCACGAATTTCCCATTTCCCAACTATATACGAATGTTAACAAAACATAAAGTAACAAGAATTTCAGGATGGTGTTATACTAGAATCCTTCTGGCGGCTCCCTGGCTTGTTACTAAAACTTGTCACCAAGGAGACAATAATTAATTCTATGTTAATATAAAATTTAAGTCAGTTCTGTCTGTGAGAGTGATATCTCATGAGGATTAAAAAAATAAAATAGCATTGGTTACTTAGTGCACAGTTTGGCAGCAAGATGATAAAAGATGCGAAAAAAATTTGCTGATTGACACCACTTTCTGACTGCATATATTCACAAGACTTTCCACAAAGACAGCTCGAAGGATCTAGCTGTTCATAAAAGATCGACTACGTCTTTATTTTTAGAACTGAGTTAACGTCCAGCTGGTAGAGTCAAAAAGAGAAATCTTATGTCATCAGAAAGAAGTTACTTTTACAGAATCCGGCAAAATAACTCTCGAAAAATTGTTAGACATTGCAGCTTACGAGAAGTGGGTGAGTATTCATTATACATATTTTCTTAAAGAATAAAATTTATGATTTCGCAAAAAAAAAAAGTTTTGTACTTGTGAAGGAAACAAATTTGTGGGGCTAAACCAATTTCCTTTTTCAAAAAACCCTTTGAACTGAGGAAACAAATTTGTGGGGCTCCACTAAATTTCCTCTAAAAAAAACACCTTTGAACTAAGGAAACAAATTTGTGGGGCTCCACCAAATTTCCTTAAAAAACCTAAAAAAAAACCTTTGTACTAAGGAAACAAATTTGTGGGGCTCCACCAAATTTCCTTTTTCAAAAAAAACCTTTGTACTAAGGAAACAAATTTGTGGGGTTCCACCAAATTTCCTTAAAAAAAAAAACCTTTGTACTAAGGGAACAAATTTGTGGGGCTCCACCGAATTTCCCTGAAAAAAAACTTTGTACTAAGGGAACAAATCTGTGGGGCTCCGCCAAATTTATTTTAAAAACTTTGAACTAAGGGAACAAATTTGTGGGGTTCCACAAAATTTCCTTTAAAAAAAACTTTGTACTAAGGAAACAAATTTGTGGGACTCCACCAAATTTCCTTTTTCAAAAAGATTTTTTTTTTTGAGGGGTCTCAACCAAGTTTTCCTATGTACAAACAGATACTTTCCATTTGTGGTTTTGAGCCAAACGCCCTTCCGTAAAAACCGACAGAATTCAAGTTTTTTGGGGACACTCACTAATTTTAGTTTGCGAAAAATTACACTTAATTTTTGAAAAAAAAAAAAAATCCATAACTTCACCAATTTCCAAAAATTACCCAAATCTTACTCTTCAGATCTGGCAGAACTGAACTTCACCTTCCACAGATCATCAAATGCTAATCCTACTCATGTTTAGCCATCATAACTTTAATAAGTAATTCTGACACAGAAAGAGGGTTCAGATTGCTACCTAATCCCAAGTGCCAAAACTGAGTACTGACATAAGGTAACAATATCAGATACGACTTAGAATTTTGTTGCTGGGAAACAGAGATCGAAGATAAGACATGAAACTGGAGTTTGACGTTAATGAAGAGCAAACTTAATATAAATCATTAGTGTATGTTAAAAAGCTATACATATTGACAGCATTTAAGCAGTCGTCAGGTAACAGTCTTTGTCCTCCATAGTTTCCAAAATTATCTTTGTCCTCAGTTTGGAATTCTCTTGAGTAACAGTCTTTGTCCTCCAGTACCATAGTCTGGAATTTCTCTTGTAACAGTTCCTGTCCCCTCCAGTACTATAGTCTGGAATTCTCTGAGGTGGCAGTCTTTGTCCTCCAGTACCATAGTCTGGAATCTCTTGAGGTAAATAGTCTTTGTCCCTCCAGTACCATAGTCTGGAATTCTCTCTTAAGAGTAACAGTCTTTGTCCCTCCAGTACCACAGTCTGGAATTTACTCTTGAGGTAACAGTCCTTGTCCTCCAGTACCCATGATGGAATTTTCTTGAGGTAACGAGTCTTTGTCCCTCATAGTCTGGAATTCCTCTTACAACAGTCTTTGCCCTCCAGTTAAGTAGTCTGGAATTCTCTTAGGTAATAGCTCTGTCCCCTCCAGTGCCAAGTACCTCCGGGAATTCTCTTAAGGTAATAGTTTTTGTCCCTCCAGTACCATATTCTGGAATTCTCTTTCTCCTTCTGTATCTAAAGACGTGAAATCCTCTCTTCAGCAAAGTGTAAATCTATTGCTTCTCCAGTGAATAAGCCCCGCTCTTTTTCGTTTCTCCTAAATTTCAACGCTTCTACCAGAATAAGGCTGTCAATATATGTGTTATTCGCTTTCAAAACTCACCAGTACAGTTGTGGTCAGTGCACCGGTGCCACTGCACTGTAAGGTTCTTTGTGCCATTATAGGTTCTTGGTTCCAGCGTGCCTTCAGCCATATTCCCTTTACCTTTGAGGTAACAGTCTTTGTCCCTCCAGTACCATAGTTTGGAATTCTCTTGAGGTAACAGTCTTTGTCCCTCCAGTACCATAGTCTGGAATTCTCTTGAGGTAACAGTCTGTCCCTCCAGTACCATAGTCTGGAATTCTCTTGAGGTAACAGTCTTTGTCCCTCCAGTACCATAGTTTGGAATTCTCTTGAGGTAACAGTCTTTGTCCCTCCAGTACCATAGTTTGGAATTCTCTTGAGGTAACAGTCTTTGTCCCTCCAGTACCATAGTTTGGAATTCTCTTGAGGTAACAGTCTTTGTCCCTCCAGTACCATAGTCTGGAATTCTCTTGAGGTAACAGTCTTTGTCCCTCCAGTACCATAGTCTGGAATTCTCTTGAGGTAACAGTCTTTGTCCCTCCAGTACCATAGTTTGGAATTCTCTTAAGGTAACAGTCTTTGTCCCTCCAGTACCATAGTCTGGAATTCTCTTGAGGTAACAGTCTTTGTCCCTCCAGTACCATAGTGGATGAGGAAACCTGTAACGAACACATCCTAAAATGTAATATTCCAGTCCATCGCCCTCGGGAGAGAGGGGTCCTAAAAGTGAGGATCAGCTCAAGGAAAAGGCCACCTGAAGGAATTCCGATCTCCTCTGATCTCCTTTAATCACTTACTCCTGGTCTTTAAAAGAAGCCGGAGCCACCTTTGGGCTCGACTGTCTTGGAGGGATGCTTATGAACTTCTTAATAATTTTTCCTTTACCATTAATACTTTCTGTGTTTTGTCAGGGGTCTGGGCTAGCGTAACTGAACGTTAAACAGAAGTTCCTTTACATATATACCAAGTAATATTTGTATATTTATAAATATATATATATATTTTGATATATATATATATATATATATATATATATATATATAAATATATATATATATATATATATAAATATAAATATATATAATATAAATATATATATATATATATATATATATATATATATATATATATATATAAATATAAATATAAATATAATATATATATATATATATATATATATATATATATAATATATATATATATTTGTTTAAGTGGAACAAAATATATTTTATATATGTTTTCGAAAAAGTGTTTTAAGGTTAATTGATTAATATAATATATTAACAAAAAATTAATATAATGCTTATTGATTATAATGTTTACAAATACTAATTGCTAACTCTGAATGATTGCCACAGGTTTTGAGAGTCATAATATATTAAATAAAATTAATATGGACTTTTCTAATCATGGTGCAACAACTGTTCACTACCGCTCTTTGAGCATCGCACACTCTGCAGAAAGACGCCGACTGATTTTTTAAATCAACGATTCTTGTAGTTCATTGACTTTTCTTTTGGCTTTTTAACTGGCCTAGGATCTTTGAGCATCACTTCACTTCCGGTGGATTCAAATTCTTTCAATCAAGCTTGTGATATTTTGGCTTTTGGATGTTAACTAGCAGTAACCATGGTTTAGTACCATTTTATTGTCGATAGCACAATTGAATTGCTTTTACCTCTGGTTCCTTTGTTAATCTCATGGTTGTGTAAAATATCTGAAAAATGAAGATTTACCAAAATTAATTAAAGAAATAATAAAGACAATATACATTATAAGATATAAAATTAAAAAGGGCGTTACTTATGCACACCATATATATATATATATATATATATATATATATATATATATATATATATATATATATATATATATATATATATATATATATATATATATATATATACATATATATATATATATATATATATATACATATATATATATATATATATATATGCTATATATATATATATATATATCCATATATGTATATGTATATATATGTATATATATATATATATATATATATATATATATATATATATATATATATATATATATATATAATAAAATGGACTTTTGAATAGAATACAGTATCTAACACTTGGTCTCAATCTTCATTGTTACGATCCTATCAAATGATGCCACCTTTTGTTTCAATAACAGTCTAATTAGCTTCAAAGCATACACAAGATAATGACAGAAGGCTCTTTAACACGAATCATTCCATATTTGCAATCAGAAATCTTCATACATGTGCGTCAGGAAAGACAAAAATGGTGAATGTCAGAGGTATGCTAATAAGGCGGCAAAAACATTGTTTTAAACCATTTTGAACGAAAGAAGGTATTTATAAATAAGTAAAAAATGTGCCAAAGTTTCTTCGGCACAATCGAGCTTTCTGTACAGCGTGGCGAATGCTGTATGAAACTTTCAGCCACGGCTCATGAAACTGTTAGCCATGACCCATGAAACTCAGCCAAGGTCCAGTGGTGGCTTCAAGCAACGGCCCATGAAACTCAGCCACAGTCCGGTGGTGGCTGTGTTGTTGGTACATATAGCGGTGCCAGAAGTATGGTTATGGTTAACTTTAACCTTAAAATAAAAATTACTGAGGCTAGAGGCTGCAACTGGATATGCTTTACGATTGGAGAATGGATGATCAACATACCAATTTGAAACCCTCTACCCTTAGTAGTTTTTAGATCTGAGGGCGGACAGAAAAAGTGCGGACGGACAGACAAAGCCGGCACAATAGTTTTCTTCAGAAAACTAATAAAAAGTTGGCTGATCAGAATAACAATGAAGGATTTAAAATGAGTACATTTTGTACGCTAAAAGGAACACCCATCACCTCGGCACCAAGTAATTAATCTCACCAAGGGACACACACAGCCAGTAAACAGCCTTGTGTTTTCATTGTCATTAAGTATCTTATGTATTACTTGCAAGAGGTCCCACAGCTGTTACAAAGGCTTTCAGTGAAACTTGATATCAGTTATAGCTTTCAAACACTTTCTTCTTTCGTTGCCTGTGATGTTTCCTTCTGGTGTATATTTTTAAAATTCCATTTTCTCTAAAACCCTGAATAATTACTAATATAATTTCATATTGTGAAACAGCAGCAAATGTCTTAATAAATTTTAGAAGAGGATCAGTACTAATATATTTCATATTGTAATATACTCATGTAGCAGCAAATGTCTTAATAAATTTTAAATGAAAAGACAATGCAACCATAGCTACCAAATTTCATTGCACACCTACACACAATATATATATATATATATATATATATATATATATATATAATTTATATATATATAACCATATATATATATATATATATATATATACATATATATATATATATATATATATATATATATACATATACATATATATACATATATATATATATATATATATATATATATATATATATATATATATATATATATATATATATTTATATATATGTATATACTTGTATATATACAGTATATATAAATGTTTGGAGTACATCATGATTTTACAACACTTCAGGCACACATTTGTTAATCAATAATTTTATACAGTTTAAATTCAATTACATTTTACCAAAATAAAATAAATAAGTCCATACAAAAATGCAAAAACTATGTAAAAAAAAAGAAAATATATATATATATATATATATATATATATATATATATATATATATATATATATATATATATATATATACATTTTTAAAGTCACTCTCTCGGTAGGAGATGGTTGTCCGATCACCGCTGCCCACTTCTGATCTGCCACTGCACATGCATCATCAAAGGAATTTCTCACTTCACAGAAAAAAAAATATTCTTTAACGTAACAGAAGCAGAGATAAAAAAACAACAAGAAATAGCCAGAGAACATTAGTAATAATGTTCTCCAAAATTAACAAAATAAACAAAATTTTTTCTAGGTCATGTAATGTTATGACCTAAAAAATGTGGAAAGAAACGTCTTATTTATGGGAGAAAGGAATGAAGTACAAATCGAAATTATTAATACTTTGTCACACAGCTTGCGACCTATATATATTCTAAACCAAAATTATTATTATTATTATTATTATTATTATTATTATTATTATTATGAAGAAGATGAACTCTACTTTCCACAAACACAAATTATTATTATTATTATTATTATTATTATTATTATTATTATTATTATGCAGAAGATGAACCTATTTTCACAAACACAAATTATTATTATTATTATTATTATTATTATTAATATTATTATTATTATTATTATTATTATTATTATTATTATTATTATTATTATCCAGAATATTAACCCCATTCATATGGAAAAGCCTACATGAGACACTGATTTGAAACTCAAGCTTCAAGAATATGGTGCTGTTTGAAAAAAATTCAAGAAAGGTAATATGAAAAAATAGGGAAGAATATCAGCTTTTAAGAAAAAAAAAATATACGAACAAATAAATAAATAACAGATAAAAATGTAAGTAAACTATCAAAATACAAGGAGAATTGTTTTAGCATGAGAGTTTTTGAGGTTCCAATTGCCCCCCAACGTCCTTGGGGAGACTGTTCCACAGAAATACAATGACATCTGATAAAGCTGAAAGGAGCTGAGGCAAGAACCGGATTGCTGATGAAATTCTGTTCTGGACTGACAAACGCACAGATCAAAGGCAGTAACTGAAAGGTGTGCAGTGGTTCTCCAAGACCAGCTTCTGTTCACACTGTGATCCAGGCTCCTAAATAGACATAAAGAAGTTGAAGAATTTTTATTTCCAAGGGCAGATCTGAGTCACTAAACAAAGTGACAGGGCTTATGTACTTTTGTCTTTTTTAAACATGCACCTATGTTCTCACTGGTAGATTTGACAGGGCCAAAGGCAGGATTTTACAGATGCCTTAATGTTCACCTCCGGACCTAAAATATGAAGAGGCATAAAGTGTTAAATACTTACATTAAAGAAGATTAGGAGGAAGTTCGAAGGAGCACGAGACTTGGATGGAAAGAAAATTGAACTTGAAAACAGTGAAGTGAACCACGTTGTGCTGTCTGGCTTTGAAGACGTTCTACAAATCAACGTTTAGTCTTATAAAGAATTCAGACAGTCAGGTTCACAGGATAGCGGACAAAATAAAGTATGTGTAGGAAGAATTAGAAGATTAAAACTGAAATAAATTGATATATGAATCAGTCCACTACATCAGTGAAATTGCTCCTGAGTCAATGTATGGACGTTGATTAATGGAAGGAAAATAGTGACGTCACAGGTAAACAACTAAAAGTTGCGCCGAGGTTTCTTAGGCGCAATCGAGTATTCTGTACATCGTACAATAAAGCCACCGAAAATAGATCCTCTTCGGTGGTCTCTGTATAATGCTGTATGAGCCGCGGCCTATGAAACTTTAACTACGGTCCGGTGGTGGCCTGCTATACAGGTGCCAAGCACGATTATGGCTAACTTTATATATATAAATAAAATAAAAACTACTGAGGCTAGAGGGCTGCGATATGGTTTGATGATTGGAGGGTGGATGATCGGGATACAAATTTGCAGCCCTTTGGCCTCAATGAGTTTTAAGATTGGGCGGACAGAAAAGTGCAGATAGAAAAGCGCGGACGGACAGAAAAATAGAAAATTCACCCTAACCAAACTCACACAAGGCATCGTAAAAAAGTCCAAAGAACTTCAGAACATGAAGTTTCAAAAGTTTCTGAAGGAGTGACGACGAAATACAAATGAAATATAGTTGACATGAGACAGCAAATTTTAAGAAACCAGACCCGGTCTTGATCCCTGCCAGTGAATACAACTTATTAACTTTAAACGCCAAAACGTTAATTCAGATTCGAAACAAGGTGGTTCAAATTCTAAAGAAGGGTATATAGTGTTGTCAAACCTAATCAATTTAAATGTTACATCCTCACACACCTAGAGGCGGTTTCAGGCTATACCAACTGACAGTAATTTTTTTCTGGCCGTAGCTAAAAATTTGGTCCTGAAATGGCGGAGTACTCATACTATTCGGAGAACTCAGTTCTATGGCTGCTGTTTACTACCGTTATTATCGCTAAACGTAGCATTGCATCTGACGGTTTCTCAATTATTCTTGCTTTTATTATATAAATGTTTCAGCGATTGCCTTTTCGTGTCACTTTTAATAATACTGAAAGGTTTTGCACTTTCGGGAAGCTTCGAGGAAGGAAGAGATATACAAGTGTTTCCCAAACGAGATTTGTTCAATTTTCCAAGAAAAAAGAGACTTTATTCACACCTATTTCAGAGTGATCCGCGTTGCATTTAGCCGCCAGAGAGATCCGACAAAATATTTTCACAGGGAGGCCGACGGGACTGTCAAATCAATGTGTGAATAATAACAATACTAATACCACTGCTATTACCATGTAGTGAAGCCACTGAACTGGAAGTATAGAGACTTATTTCAGACTGTATGTCGATCAAATAAATGGCAAGACATAGACATATTTTAGATTATATACCAGCACGCAAATAGGCCATTTGGAACAGAGAGCTGATTAGAAGACGGTATTATCGGAAACACTGCGCCAGTGATTAATGCAGTCTTCTCTCTCTCTCTCTCTCTTGTCAGTCTCTCTCATTGTCTCCAGTGTCTGTCTGTCTCTTCAAATGTCATTCTCTCTCCAATTGTCGTTTCTCCTCAGTGCCAGTTTCCTCTCTCTTCTCTCTCTCTCTCTCTCTCTCTCTCTCTCTCTCTCTCGTCTCCCCGTCTGTCTGTCTGTCTCTCACTGTATCTGCCTCTTCTGAATGCAAAGCCGTTTCTCTCTCTCTCTCGCTCTCTCTCTCTCTCTCTCTCTCTCTCTCTTACCGTATCTTTCCTTTCTCTCATCCAGTGTATCTGTCACTCCGCGGTATGATAACGGGAAAGATGAACAGACCTCCAGTGAAAATCTCTCTCTCTCATTTTTTAGTCAAGAACACGTGTGGGTGCGCGAACTGATGAGCAGTTCACAACACACACACACACACACACACACACACACACACACAAACGATATGACTTGTAACCATTCCTGTCACGAAGAGACCAGCGCAGGCAGCGATCTTCTCCCTTACCCCTGCTAAAAATACAGCAGGAAGATCGGCAACAATCTAGGCAAAAATCTTTCTCGGGTTCCTTGTTGTTGTTGTTGTTGTTGTTGCTGCTGCTCGTACTGTTTCTGTTGTTGTTGCTTGTGCTGATTCCTTGTTGTTGTGGCTTGCATTGTTCCTCGCTTTATTTGGGAGACTTTAGGGTTGGGATTTTTATTCATGTGTCTCGTTTTACCTTACCGTCAGGATTACTTGATTCTTCTTCTTCTTCTTCTTCTTTATTATTATTATTATTATTATTATTATTATTATTATTATTATTATCATATGAGGAAAATGCCAATGAGCATCATTTTCAGTTTGGTAAACTTTAAAAGATAGAAGAAGTCTATATATCTTTTAAATGTGGTGATAAAGGCGGTTTTGTATTGGTGTTATTATAGAACTTCCATTGTGTCTACATATTCTTTGATATAAAAATCTAACGATATATATTTAAACAAGTGTGTTTTTGTGTGTAGTGGGGGGTTGGGAAGGGGGGAGTTTGACGCATTGCTGGTGAGCCTTCTGTGTGGGTGTATGAAGTGGTCAGTGCTGTGGATCTGTGTAGGTGTAAGAAGTGGTCAGTGCTGTGGAATTTTATGTACAAAAAGATTTCTTTCGCGATTCAGCAGTTTACATATGAATGGGACAGTGATCATTTCCTTTCACGTCTTTGCAACCACCCCTTGAGTAATGTTTATATGTATATGTATATGTATATGTATATATATTGTATATATATATACATATATATGTGTGTGTGGGTGTGTGTGTGAGTGTAGAATTCTACTAAGATGCACTCTGAAATGAAACATTAATTTGACTAAAAATTCTCTCTCTCTCTCTCTCTCTCTCTCTCTCTCTCTCTCTCTCTCTCTCTCTCTCTCTCTGTTTTCATATTAGGCCTCAGTGTGACCCATTGTAGTGTTCACAACCTGACATCATCCAAGGTCTGTTGCAAGCATTTAAGCAATGATCCTTGGGAAAAGGTTGTTAACCACATACCTATGCCCTTATAGTAGGTCGGAGGAGATCACATTATGCCAACGGTTTTTGGCACGTCTTGGTGGTCACCCATTCAATTGCTGACCAGATCCTACAGTGCTTAATTTCTCTGATCAACAGAGAGGTGGTGTAGTGAAAGTACAATACTGCACAGTGATAAAATATCTAGTTTAATTGAATTGAACTGAATATAGAATTTAGGCCAAAGGCCAAGGACTGGGACCTATGAGGTCTTTCAGCGCTGAAACGGAACTTGACAGTAAAAGGTTTGCAAAAGTTAAGTATACCTTAGTTTTACCAGACCACTGAGCTGATTAACAGCTCTCCTAGGGCTGGCCCGAAGGATTAGACTTATTTTATTTTACGTGGCTAAGAACCAATTGGTTACTTAGCAACGGGACCTACAGCTTATTGTGGAATCCGAACCACATTATAGCGAGAAATTATTTTCTATCATCAGAAATAATTTAACTAACTCTTCATCAGCCTAATAGGGAATTGAACTCCGGCCCATCGAGTGACAGTCCGCAGCTCTACCGACTCACCCAACGAAGAGCTAAAAGGTTTGAACGGTGTAACAGGAGGAAAACCTCGCAGTTTCACTATGAATCAATTGTTAGGAGAGGGTGGAAAGTGAGATAGAAGAAAGAGAATATGAGAGGAGGTACAGTAAAAGAAACGAAAGGGGTTGCAGCCAAGAAGGTCCAGGCACGCTGCAAAGAACCTCAAGTAATGACTACAGTGCACCGTACGAGGTGCACTGACGAATCTAGTGACAACATTCAACAGATAAATGGCGTTTATAACAATCAAAGCGGCCTCTAAGCCACGTTATATTCTGACACTTCTAGGATACTTTTGCCACTGAAAGCCTTGAATCCAAAGAGAATGGAAATGAAGAAACACTGTCCTGTCCTGAATGGGACTCATGAATGGGACGAATAATAATATTCTGACGTCATCTGACGTCAGTCGGCATTTTCAGCTGCCAGAAGAGTTTTTATTTCATCTGAAGCATATCTTGTGCTGGGACGATTCGGTTGTACTGTTAAGCAGTATCGGAAAATGAAAAAATGCTCTTTTATTTGTCATACAGCATAGGATCTATATAAATCGAATGTAAAATTTAGGGCAAAGGCAAAGCGCTGGGACTTACGAGGTCATTCTGCGCTGAAAGGCTCGACAGGTGTAACAAGAGGAAAACCTTGCATCTGCACTATGGAACAACTGTTAGAAGAGGGTAGAAAGTAAGATGGCAGAGAGAAAATATGAATGGAGGTACAGTAAAAGGAATAAAAGGGGCTGCAGCTAGGGGGCCGAAGGGACGCTGCGAAGAAATTAAAGTAATGCATAAAGTGTACCACGTGAGGTACACTGACGGCACTATCCCCCTACGGGAACATAGGATCTAGTTCAAGGGAATTTCAATGCCTCTGGACGGTGCATCTGTAATGAACATCGTATCAGACACCAGTTACCTTTAATTACCTCTCGTCCAGTCCAAACTGTGCCCAGTCAACATGAAATTCACGCGAAAGAATAAAGAGAAGATAGAGACTGACTGTTTAGATTCTATACACTGGCGCCACAAAAAAAGGGGGGAGAGAAATATGACCACAACGAAAAGAATGTTAAATGTGATCGGTCACGCAGCAGTACACGTGTAATTACGTATTTTTTACACCTGTGTAGTCCCCACAGAGCTGTGGCTGTAGCAAATGAGGTTTTTTTATTTTTATTTATTTTTTTTTTACTCGACGCACAGAAACAAGTTCGGGCTTTGAAATGAAACTGTGTTTTTACAAGCGAAATGGAAAATGCTGTATTACTCTGTTCTTTGTGTAGGAAATGGACGTTCAATTGAAATGAAATAAATTACTCTTGAGTGTAAACAAAGTTGGCAAAATAACTTATTCTTTTAGTTGTTGTTTAATGTCGATATGTATTATTACTCGTATATCTAGATGTTCTCTTGACTGTAACTAAAATACAGATTCTTGTTACTGTTAATATTTCTGATTATGTAAACTTTACTGTGAACTATTTAAGGATTCTACTAAAATATGATTTTCCCATGTACCAACGGCTGATTCTTAAGGATACATAAAATTTATGTATTCTTATTGCTATAAACTTAACGGATCCACACTGCAGCAAACAATTTATGGATTCTCAATGAAAGGAATTGTGGATCTCCATAATTCCTCAGTGCTAAAATATTTGTTGAAATCCCAGACAGAAAAAGGAAGTATATAAATGGACTTTCAATACTACATAGTTCATGCTTCCTTCTTGCTAAATATAAATTATGGATCCAAATCTTTTCATAGATTCACATTACGATAAATAATTTGTAGTAATGCTGGAAAAAACTCATAGACTCTTATTGCTACACGGTATGGATCCTCATATCCATTGCCATAAAATACTGATTCTCACTGCTACAAAATACGGACCTTCATCACTGCAAACAATTGATAAGAGTCTAGGTGCTGCAAAGAATGGTTCCCTATGGCTACAAACGAATAAACGGTCTTTGGACACATGGATCCTTATTACTGCAAACAATTTATATATTCTAGTTGCTACAAAATATGCAGCCTCCTAGCTACAAGCAATTCATAAATGAATAATGGAAAAAACATAGCTCCCCATTGCTGCAAGAAATTTATAGAATCCCGTTCCTGCAAAGTATGCAGTCTCCTTGCTGCAAACAATATATAAATAAACACTGGAACTAAACATGTCTCATCGCTGCAAAGAACTAATGTAGTCTCGTTGCTACAAAATACGCAACCTTCCAGATACAAAAAATTTATAAATGCGCATTGGAACAAGATATGCCTTCTCATTACTGCAAACAGTTTATGGATTCTCGTTGCTACAAACAATTTATGGATTCACACTGGAACAAAAAATGGCTCCCCATTGCTGCAAATAATTTACGGATTTCCACCAGAACAAAAAATGCTCCCCATTGCTGCAAACAATTTATGGATTCTAGTTGCTACAAACAATTTATAAATGCCCACTGGAACAAGACATGGCTCCTCACTGCTGCAATTTATAAATGTCCATTGGAACAAAAGCTGGCACCCTATAACTGCAAACAATTTATGGTTTCTAGTTGCTAAAAACAATTTTGAAATGCCCACTGGAACAAGACGTGGCTCCTCGTTGCTGCAATTTATAAATGCCCACTGGAACAAGACATGGCTCCCCATTTATACCAATTTATAAAATGCTTTAAATTTATAAATGCCCACTGGAACAAGACATGGCTCCCCATTGCTGCAATTTATAAATGCCCACGGGAACAAGACATGACTCCACATTGCTGCAATTTATAAATGCCCACTGGAACAAGACATGGCTCCCCATTGCTGCAAACAATTAATGGATTCTCGTTGCCATTCCCTTAGAGAAAAGACAGATCCCTAAACGAAAACTTTCTTACTGGTGAGAGCAAACAATGAAACCAGAATTGTCTGAAACTCGATCAAGATAACCCGGGGTCACTGTCATGATTCACCTATTAAGATATTCCCGTATCTTATCGCAAAAACATTATAACGAAGAGATACGGCGATAAGAAGTCGCTGGCTATCGTGTACGGATTCTTTTAGGCCTACTGCGGCGTAGGC
>NC_089741.1:43889357-43891857 GCF_040412425.1 Macrobrachium rosenbergii
AAAACATCCTTGGGGACTGCACGGCAATAATGATTAAGGAGTGACCTGACCTAATCGCCTTACAGAAAAAAGAGAGTATATGTACATGTAGAGACACTTAGTTACAGGGATATACAGCCATTTGTGATATGTTGGAGCAGACATTACGTTTCTCTTCTCGTCTGCACGTTGTAAAACTTTGACAAACAATTTGGCCTGTTTGATGGGCAATGAAGTGTGCATCAAAGATGATGATCAGTGTGTGCAAATTAAACGGCCCAGGAATATTGATGAGAGAGAGAGAGAGAGAGAGAGAGAGAGAGAGAGAGAGAGAGAGAGAGAGAGAGAAATAAATGCTAATTATATCAACTGTACTACATCACAATTTTTCGCTTGTTGTGGCACTAAAAGTTACGACAATCTTAATATAATTATAAGCACAATTACAATGAGGAAAAATAAGCCCTAGATAAATGAGTAGAAGTGTGTGAAAATATTGAAATTTGTAAGTGAAATAATCTCCGCATTTCTCCATTGTGTTTAGTAAGTTCCAAATCACAGGTTTTATTCGCTGAACTCATGCCCGGAAAAATAACAGGCCTATCTACTTCTGACCCAAAGTTCACCCGGCCTACCCATGACGCCACGAGTTGTCCTAGCGTATCTACGATTAATCGTGGTTTCTTTGTTGCTAATGGCAATTTAGTACTTTGTGAAATTTACGGAGGCAATCTGAAAGTCACACACAAAACATAATATCGCCATGCTGGTTTGCTGACATCTATGAATATCCAAATGAGCATAATCACTAGTTAGTTTTCTGTAAAAGAAAACTATTGTGCTGGCTTTGTCTGTCCGCACTTCTTACTGACCGCACTTTTTCTGTCCGTCCTCAGATCTTAAAAACCACTGAGGACAGAGGGCTGCAAATTGGTATGTGGATCATCCACCCTCCAATCATCAAACATACCAAATTGCAGCTCTCTAGCCTCAGTAGTTTTTACTTTATTTATGGTTAAAGTTAGCCATGATATTGTTTCTAGTAACGCTATAGGATAGGCCACCACCGGGCCGTGGTAAAAGTTTCATGGGCCGTGGCTCATGCAGCATTATACCGAGACCACCGAAAGGTAGATCTATTATCGGTGGCCTTGATTATACGCTGTAACGGCTGTACAGAAAACTCGATTACGCCGAAGAAATTTCGGAGCATCTTTTACTGTTTTCTAACTCAACACAGCCTAACTTTAAATGCCTTTAAATGACCATCGTAAGCTACTATATTATCACGGTAAATTAATTTTAATCATACCTAATATCTTTGCTATCAAGTCGGCATCTATAAATATACTCCAAGTATGAAAATTCAACCTATCCTAACCTGCCATGTGGCAAATGCTTACATACAAACCATCACTCTAGATCAGTGATTCTTAACCTTTTTATTATCACGTCCCCTCTAAGAGTTGGTCCTTCCCTACAACCCCAACCCACCTTGCATCTATGGGTAAAATTCCCTCCCAGATATAAAGGAAAATGAAAAAAAGGAGACTTTTTCCCTAGGGCTCATGCCTCCCCTGAAAATTGTTGAAGCCCCCAAGGTTAAGAACCACTGCTCTAGATCTGTAACTGAACATAATGTGTCTTATGGTGCCAAGGAAGGTAACTGACATCAACAAAACAACATTCTGATTGTGGAGCCTAACCTAACAATACCTAACCTACATATTGGCGAATCAGTATTTACAATGACTCATTATGGCACATTAGCTTGGGAAAAGTGCATTTTTTACTTTCAAGGACCAGGAGTTTGTCGTGGCATATTCTACTTCCAAGTTTCTACTCCCTAGCATCAGGAGTATCTCGTGGCATTTTCTACTTCCAACCATCAAGCGTATCTCTTGGAATATTCTACTTCCAGGCATCAAGGGTATCTCTTGGCATATTCTACTTCCAAGCATATAGAGTACCTCGTGATATATTCTTCTTCCAAGCAACAGGAGTATCTCGTGGCATATTCTGCTTCCAAGCACCAAAAGTATTTTGTGGCATGTTCTACTTCCAAGCATCGAGAGTATCTCTTGGTATGTTCTACTTACAAGCATCAAGAATATCTCTTGGTACTTCCAAGCATCAAGAGAATCTCTTGGTATGTTCTACTTCCAAGCATCAAGAGAATCTCTTGGTATGTTCTACTTACAAGCATCAAGAATATCTCTTGGTACTTCCAAGCATCAAGAGATTCTCTTGGTATGTTCTACTTCCAAGCATCAAGAGAATCTCTTGGTATGTTCCACTTCCAAGCATCAAGAGAATCTCTTGGTATGTTCTACTTCCAAGTATCAAGAGAATCTCTTGGTATGTTCTACCTCCAAGCATCAAGAGAATCTCTTGGTATGTTCTACTTCCAAGCATCAAGAGAATCTCTTGGTATGTTCTACTTCCAAGCATCAAGAGAATCTCTTGGTATGTTCTACTTCCAAGCATCAAGAGAATCTCTTGGTATGTTCCACTTCCAAGC
>NC_089741.1:43899357-43904357 GCF_040412425.1 Macrobrachium rosenbergii
AGAAAATAGATCTATCTTTCGGTGGTCTCGGTATAATGCTGTATGAGCCGAAGCCCATGAAACTTTAACCCACGGGCCGGTGGTAGCCTATCCCATAGCGTTGCCAGAAGCACGATTATGACTAACCTTAACCTTAAATCAAATAAATACTACTGAGGCTAGAGGGCTGCAATTTGGTATGTTTGATGATTGGAGGGTGGATGATCAACATACCAATTTGCAGCCCTCTAGATTCAGTAGTTTTTAAGATCTGAGGGCGGACAGAAAAAATGAGGACAGTATAAGTGCGGACGGACAGACAAAGCCGGCACAATAGTTTTCTTTTACATAAATCTAAAACGGCATTGCTAAAAAATATTTTCTAAAATATTTTCTCCTCTATCAAAATTTTTTTTCCTTTATAAAACGAGTCTCCAGACCATAAACATTTGTTCACAATAGTGATTCTTCATGTAAAATTATGTCTTCATCCTCTAGCGGATCCGGGGTGGCGGGCACCTCGGCACGTGCCCCTATAATGAAAAATAATGATAAAATAATAATATTGAAGATTTAAGTAATAACATAAATAAAAATAGGGAAAAAACAAAAATCGATTAAAGATATATATATATATATATATATATATATATATATATATATATATATATATATATATATATATATATATATATATATATATATATATATATGTATATGAAAATTGGTGCGCCCCCACCATGAAATTTTTCTGGATCCGCTAGTGTCTTCATCATAAAAAAAATCAAATAAAAACTCATCAAAAAATTATTTCCATAAAATTAAACATAAATCTTCACCATCACATTGCCCAGTTCTCGAAAAAAAACTGCTTTTGCCCAAAAGAGGCTCTTCACTATAAAAAATTATCTAGACACCATCGAAAAAATCCATTCATCATACTGTATAAATGTTTTCACCATAAAAATGTTCATTGTGAAAATGCCCCGTCATCATAAAAATTCTCATTCACTAAAATAACGCCAGTTCACCATAGAAGTCCCTTCATAATGTAAATCACCCTTCATCATTATAAAAATGCTCCTTCACCATAAAAATGCCCTATTACTATAAGAATGCCCCTTCACCATACAAATGCCCCTTCTTAATAAAGATGTTCCCATGAAAAAGCCCCTTCACATAAAATTTACCCTTCATCGTACCTCCTTCACCATAAAATGTTCCATCACCATAAAATGAAATAAGCCCCTTCACCATACAAATGCCCTTCCTTCATCTTACAAATAATACCCCTTCACCATAAAAATGTTCCATCACCATAAAAATGTCCCTTTCAATATCCCCTTCAACAAATGCCCTTCACCATACAAATGCTCCATCCCATAAAAATCTTTCAATATAAGATGCCCCTTCGCCATGCAAATACCCCCTCACCATAAAGATTTTCCCTCGCCATGAAATAGCCCCTTCACCATACAATTTCCCCTTCACCATACAAATGCTCCTTCACCATAAAAATGATCCATCAAATGCTCCTTCACCATAAAAATGCTCCACCGCCATAAAATAGGCAACGGAACCCAACCCTCGCCCTGATTCCCCTTCCCCATTTCCCTACACCACAAGAGAGAGAGGAAGACCTGACCTTTGCTATTCCAGCGACGGGTCTGTTCTTTCGGTAAATCAATCAGTCATTGCCATATCCAGCGTTTCCGTCCCACCCGAAGAATCACTCGTGGCAAATATGCAGACGGACAAACATGGGATGTTAAAGGAGACCTCTTCTCCGAGATCCCCCTGGGGGGGCGTTCGAGAACCTTTCTGTTTGATTTTCTTGGTTTTGATTCGTGCTTTCCCTTCTTTGCTTTGCGTGTGTTTTCTTGTCTCTTTTTTTTATTTGTTTTCTGTCGTCCTATGGTTCAATTCCTCTTACGTAAAATCTTCAATATTTTAGCTTTTATTTATATATTTATTTACTTATTTTTTTTTTTTTTACTCTCATCTTTCTTTGTTTTGCACTTGTAGCATCTATTTTTTTTCTTATCTTTCGTTCTACAGTTCGATTTCATCCATTTAAAGTCTTTGATATTTTAGTTTTTATCTTATTTATTTACTAATATATCCCATTTATTTCTCACTCTCACCTTGTCACCAGGATAACATTCAATCCTTTCTTCGCCGCTTCAGATTAATTGCGCCTGTCTGCCCCTCTACAGAATAAAAATAAATATATTTTTTTTGCTTTGCTTATGACTCATCAAATTAATAGTCTCTCTCTCTCTCTCTCTCTCTCTCTCTCTCTCTCTCTCTCTCTCTCTCTCTCTCTCTCTCTCTCTCACACACACACACACACATACTCACAAAGTGGATCAAATTGTTTTCACCACTTATATACCTCTTTATTTTTTCCTCTTCAATAACAACTCGAAGGGAAAACTTATTCTGCAAATTCACACACACACACATATATATATATATATATATATATATATATATATATATATATATATATATATATATATATATATATATAATATATATATATATATATATATATATATATATATATATATATATATATATATATATATAATTTGATTTTTCAGTAAATAAAAACAAACTTTCCCTGATCATAAGCGTTTTTACATAAAAGGAAAACAAGTTACTCCCAAATTTACTTTAACTGTTATGCCAAGAAGAACGTCTTGTGCAAAAATATAAATAAATAAATAAAACAAAAGAATAGAATAAAATAAAATAAAAATGAACTGGAAAAATCATACCTGTAGAGGGTCAAGTTAATATGAAAGGCTTTAAAAAAGATTAGGGAAGCGTTGTGATATAGACGAATCATTTTGAATTGAAAAGGCTGTCACTACAAAATACTGAGCCTCATAAACGGAGCGGACTGGGAAGGTCCTATCATAGAAAACGAGGCTGCAGAGATGTATACAGCACCTGGGGAATAGGCTGAGGTGGTTTGGACATGTGATGAGAAGGTGACGAGGAACAATATCATAGTAGAAGATAAATGAGTGACAGAAGGAAGACCCAAAAATCATGGAGAAAGGGATAGATGTAGACTGGATGATATAGAATTGATTTGATTTTATTTATGGAAATTCGGCTATATAACAAAGCATGGCGGAAATTTCAACCAATCAGTGCTTTAGACAGTGAAAAGAGGGAGTTGGAGAGGTTAGACAGCAGAATGGAAGTAATTAGAAAGCTAAAAAATGGGCGGCAGCTAGGGGCCGAAGGGGCGCTGCAAACAACCTTTTGCAATGCTTACAGCGCACCACGTGAGGTACACTGACAACACTAACCCCGACCCCCTAAGGGGCTAGAGAGTAGAGAGAACGAATTACTTTCATGTTTGACCCTGTAACGGGAAAAAAACGACATAAAAGCGTTAGTGATGACGATGATTAAGAAAGGACCTACAGCAACAATTATTGGAATGTTCATTTCCTTATTGCTGCAGCGAGGATCAACATTCTTACACAGACCATTTAATATAAAGGAAATGTCAGAGACTTTTACAGTTTAAAAGAGAATCTCATCAACAAGTAGCTTGCGACAGAAAAATAAATGTACAGACACTATCTGTCTAAGTAACATGCACTTGGGAAAAATATCAGTAGAAAAATAATTATGAACGAAAATAAGACAAAAATAGTTATCATACAACAAGAATAAGCATACACAATAAAAACCAGACTTTAATGGTTGGGATATACGACAGGAAATAGGAAAACCCTGACGACAAGACAAAGAAAAATTCTTTTCAACACCGGGAAACGGAGACAATAAAACAAAAAAAGACAAAAAGAAAAAATAAATAAATTGCCCCAATTCAGTGAACAGACCGATGAAAAAGGTTACGGCAAAGAATGTAAGTTTCTGACACCATAAATAAATAAAAAATACAAGACGTGTAATTTAAATAATGTACACAAATATTTCACAAACGGGTAAACATGAAAATATAAAGTTAATAAATGAAAATAAAAATAAATTGTAGAAATAATAAAAAACTGAAAAAATACAAAACAAGGAAATATAATAATGCACAGACATATTTTTAAAAAACTGCAAACAAACGAAAAGCTGATTGTTAATAAAAAATAAACTAGAAATAATAATAAAAAACAGAAAAAATACAGAACAAAAAATTTTAATAATACACAGAAATATCTAAATAACTGCTGAAGAACGAAAATGTAAAATTAATACACAACAATGAAAACAAATTGTAGAAATAATAATATAAACCAGAAAAATTATAAAACGCGGAATTTTCATAACACAAATATTCTAAAACGCCGCTAAAGAGCGAAAATGTAAAATGAAAACAAACTGAAGAAATCCTCATAATTAACCAGACTAAACTCCGCCTACCTGCGGGCCTCAC
The DNA here is from genome assembly GCF_040412425.1 of Macrobrachium rosenbergii. Lineage (NCBI taxonomy): Eukaryota > Metazoa > Arthropoda > Malacostraca > Decapoda > Palaemonidae > Macrobrachium > Macrobrachium rosenbergii. The sequence continues at coordinate 43,903,751 of NC_089741.1, forward strand.
GGTGCCGGTCCAAACCGAAAATTAAAAAAAAAAAAAAAAATAAAAAGCCCTCATAAAGAATTCACGTGCTTGAAATCGTGACTTAGCGAGGCTCCTATTGATGTCAACAGTCGGTGACAAAAGGTCATCGTCATCAGAGTGGCGTCTTCCTCCTCCTCCTCCTCCCCTTCTTCCTCCTCATTCTTCTCCTCTTCTGCCTCTTCCTCCTCCTGCTCCTCCTCTTTCTCCGTCTCCTCCTCCTCCTTCTCTTCCTCCTCCTCCTCATTCTCCTCTTCTTCTGTCTCTTCCTCCTTTTCCTCCTCCTGCTCCTCCTCTTCCTTCGCCTCCTCCTCCTCCTCTTTCTCTTCCTCTTCTCCCTCTTCCTCCTGTTCCTCCTCCCGCTCCTCCTCTTCCTCCTCATTCTCCTCCTCTTCTGCCTCTTCCTCCTTTTCCTCCTCCTGCTTCTCCTCTTCCTCCTCCACCTTCTTCTCTTTCTCTTCCTCCTCCACCTTCTTCTCTTCTCTTCCTCATCCCCTCCCTCTTCCTCCTCCTTTTACTCCTCACCCTCCTCCCCTTCCTCCTCATTATCCTCTTCCTCCTCTTCCTTGAAAACATTATTTTCAATCCT
>NC_089741.1:43911857-43914357 GCF_040412425.1 Macrobrachium rosenbergii
ATGTAATGACGAATTCATTTTGAAAAAAAATGAGGCAAATAAATAACTTCAACATACAACGAAGTTAAGTCACAATTCCAGTGGTTACTAGTGTATGTCAGCGTTCATAAGTGCATCAGTATGTAGAATTTTTTTCATAGTTTATCGAATATCTGATGGTAGGCACCCAGATTTGCAAAGGTATCAGGGTCTGTGTATGTCAATTTGTTCATTCTTTCATTCACTTAATAAATAAATAAATTAATTAATTAATTATTACGTAAATTAATAAACATAAATTCAATAAATAAATAAATAAAAAATAATTTTTTTCGACATGACTCGGGTCCATCTCGACGGAAGCACAAACAATAGATTTGCTCCGGCCGTTACGAACTCACAGAAGAGTCCTTGAGGAGAGTTTAAAGGCCCTCAGCGAGATGGCAGTCACTATCATACATGACAGTATAAACTATTATGTGCAAGGGAACGTACCGCCATGGCTAGATTATCGCCATACATTGAGTAAGAGATGGTTAATATACGACAGGAAGATTTTTTTTTGTCTTACATACCCTGCCAAATCTTTGTGCATAAAAGCAGATGAACATGCAAAAAGTATTCATGGGTCGATGGAGTGAGTATTCTGAAGATCTGGATATTCAGATGATCTGGTAATTAGCAACAGCGACAACTTTGTTTTGGGGGTTAGTCTTGATACTGTTGGGAAATCATGATTAACATTGTCTAAGCCTATCAAAGTAGACTAACTGAAATGGATTTTAGATATCTATGCAAATCTGTACTTACCTATTCAGATTATTTTTTTGAGTGGGTTTATGTATGTATTTCACGTATATATGAATATACAACCGTTTACATTATACATACATAAGTAGGCCAAAGAAAATGAGGAATCGTATCAAGAAAGAGAGAAAAATAAATGCTAAAGACTGCTAATTGCAAAAACTGTCAACTTTAAGCAGATATACGTTAAGGCAAATGGCATAAAACAAGAGAAAACTAAGCCTTAAGGACAACGATGTGCTTTAGTAAGCAAAAATGTTTATAAAAACACAAGTGAACTTGAGATACAGATTGTATAGAGACGCTGGTTAAGTAAACTACGAAGTCGACTAAGCACTACCAACTAATTTCAACAAAGCTCCAAAAGTGAAAAAAGCAAAAACAGCTGCACTGAGGCACTTACTTATCTGTATATAAACATAGTCCAGAAACATACACACACAGGCCTGTAAACAGTGAGTGCCTCGCCAATTTAATAATCATGATTCGAAAAATATTGATACCGCTGGAAGTCATATTTGAATAAATTTCATCTGACTTTCCTGGTGTACCTGTTAACTCATATAGAATCCTCTTATCTTTCCAAGCAAGTTATCATACAAACCCATCCCTTTCTTGGCCAAAGGAGAGAGAGAGATGAGAGAGAGAGAGAGAGAGAGAGAGAGAGAGTGATTACTCTTATCATTATTCGTAGTAAGGACAGTGAAAGCCTCATCTACTCAAATAATGGAGTGAATCTCAATTATTCAATGGCTTCGTTAGTAATCTCCCCCTCTGGGGATCCTGAGGACAATTCTTATCTTCACACAGTCTAGACATGTTCCTCTCATACAGTGGGCCATTGTGAGCCACTGTCCCGAGTTTCTGTTGGTCCCACTGTAGATTTACTTCAGTAAGAACTTAGAAGTTCTTGGCTGTAGAATAACAAGCAGTAAATGCTAAGGATAGCTTTAGGTAACAAATCTCTAAATAATCAAGAACCACTATCCTACTGAGAGCTGCTTTTCAGAATAAAAGTTTGTCAAATCTTTCAACAGGTACTTTTAGTTTCCCAGTCTAGTCTACGATCTTTGTGGAAAAGAAACTCTGTTATAAGCTATAGGTTAGTAGTTATATATCATTTCCCCCAGTCCTTCATATTAATAATTAGGAACCTTTCCTCGTGCCATTCGGTATGGTTATAAAATCACTGGGGTTGTAATCATATCTGTTTACGAAATGCTTGGAATTGCTGAAAACAGCAAGTGGCAACATCAGGAATATCTTTTACTCATCAACCTTTTACTCATTCAGCTATACAAGAAAATCTGAAGTAGCAACTGTAAAGGCTACTCGTCATTTATGATGAAGCCTTACATTCAGTCTAGCTTGGAACAGTGAAATTCATTAGCCAGTAGCCCTTCTGCTACTTAGGCAGGCAATGGTGAATGACTTTCTCCACCTGTACTAAGAAATGTAAAGCCACAGGTTCATTCTACGTGATAATACTGAAGTCTGTTTGTTACATTGGTCTGAAAACAATTTGCCTGAAAACGATGAAGCATCTTGTTCCTTCTGTTCAAGAGAACAGAAACTCATTGGTCACTGGCTTGGAGTAGTGGAACTGCATTGCCATCCTATCTGGGAGTGGTGAGGTACTTTGGCCACTCGTAGTTGGAAACTGTAAAGAACCTTATAGCAATTCTACATGGGGGTGGTGAAACCTCTAGGCCAG
>NC_089741.1:43919357-43964357 GCF_040412425.1 Macrobrachium rosenbergii
AGAGCGAGCTAAGGAATGCGCGCGCTCTTATTCCCAAAGCAGATATGACGGTCTAGCACGGCATAGCTAAAGGCATTGACCGAAATCACATATGCAGAGGTCCGGGCCGGAAGTACTAACAATCATGCGGTTACATGTCTTAAAATTCTCTCTGGCTCACGGGGAGAGAGAGAGAGAGAGAGGAGAGAGAGAGAGAGAGAGAGAGAGAGAGAGAGAGAGAGAAAGGTGACATTACCTACAGGTAGGAGCCTTTACAGTGGATGACACAGTACAGAGCGTTCAAGTTGTCTTCACCTATTTGTGGTTCCTTTGCTGATCTCTCTCTCTCTCTCTCTCTCAAGGCACTAAAAATTATGAATAAATAAAGCAACATAATACACACACATATGTGTATATATATAAATATAATACTTGTATAAATATATTATACAGTATATATATACATGCATATATATATATATATATATATATATATATATATATATATATATATATATATATATATATATATATATACTCTATATTATTATATAACAGTAAGCAAATTATATAACCTAAAATCCTTTTATTGCAGTAAGTTAACGAAATAACATTACGCAAAAAAAAAGTCCTTAAATTCAAAATAAGCTTATTACATTCCAATTTGTGTATTATAAAATCTTTCCGTATGTAAATAAGTAGATGAACTTCAAAGTACCATGAATTTCTGAGGAATTTTATGATAAAAAAACTGAATGGTTATCCATCATTCCCTTGCTCTTTTACCCATTTACACAAAGAATGAAGTTGTAAGCCCCTGTCTTGCCTCCGAAAAATGTGGCCGTTCCGTTTGCGTATTATCTCATTTACACATGGGATGAGGCTGAGAAACTTTCATTTTTTAAACTAAAATGGAATCACTCCTTTTACATCCACTTTATTTGCATAAAACACGAGGATGCGACCATTTCCATTGGTTCCATTTACACAAGAAATGCAACCGCGAGCCTTTTGCAGTGTCTGAGTCATAAATTTTCTATTAGAACCTCTTTCATTTACACAAGGGGTGAGATCGGATGACTGATTTTCCACTAAGAGAAAGATCCTAACTCATTCATTCTTCATTTCCACTGGTTTCATTTACACAAGAAATGCCATTGCGAGCCTTTTGCAGTGTCTGAGAGTCATAAATTTTCTATCAGAGCCTCTTTCATTTACACAAGGGGTGAGATCGGATGACTGATTTTCCACTAAGGGAAAGATTCTAACTCATTCATTCGTCAGAAGCATAATATCATCAGTACTATTAATAGTGAAAATACTATTGACATCACTGCTACTACCAACTCTTCAGCATTATAAAAAGCATAGCTAATCGGATAGTGACGATAATAAAAAATGAAAGAAAATGAAGGTACTGTGATATACTTTTACACTGACAATACTATACGCGCATTAATTGCTACCGTTCCTTTTATGTTTCTGTTACGGAGCAGTTGATTCATAAAGCGTAAGACACCTCCTGTTACGTTCCTGTTCCGTGTAACGGAGCAGCTGATTCATAAAACGTAAGACAACTCCTGTTACGTTCCTGTTCCGTATACCGGAGCAGTTGCGTTACTGGATGTTATCTCACTTATCTCCGCTTTAATAACTCGATTCATAAAACGTAAGACAATCTGTAAAGTACCTGAGAATTTAATCGAGATAATTGCGAGATAATTAAGAATTATAAAAAGATTATTTTTTTACTATTACTACTACTACTACGGCTGGTAATAGTAATAATTTTTTTTTTTAATAATGATATTGGCTGTCGCGTTTATAGTGGTGGAGAGAGCTGTCATTACTGTAATTAGCCTAGAACAACGTCGGGAATCTATCAACAACAACAGTAGAAACAACTGAGCTAAAGTTGGTTGTGGTTGTAGTTTAACAATATCGAAAACGTATGAATAATAATAATAATAATAATAATAATAATAATAGACTAGAACAACATCGGGAACCTATCAACGACAACAGCAGAAACAACTAAGCTGAAGTTGGTTGTGGTTGTAGTTTAACAATATCGAAAACGTATGAATAATAATAATAATAATAATAATTATAATAATAATAATAATAATAATAATAATAGACCAGAACAACATCGAAAATATATCAACAACAACAGTAGTAGAAACAACTAAGCTAGAGTTGGTGATGGTTGTAGCTTAACAACACCGAAAATGTATGAACGAAAGCAATAATAATAATAATAATAATAATAATAATAATAATAATTATTATTATAATAATAATAATAATAATAATAATAATAGCCTAGAACATCTGAAATATAGCGTAACAACAACTACAACGCTATTGTTGATGATTGTAGTCTAACAACATAGAAAATATATGAACAACAACAACAATAATAGTAATATATAATAATAATAATGTGGTAACTGCTTAAAACAACATCTGAAATATATCAACAACAAAGCTATAGTTGGTGAAGGTTGTAGTCTAACAACATAGAAAACGTATAAACAATAATAATAATAATAATAATAATAATAATAATAATAATAATAATAATAATAATAGCCTATAAGAAGTCTGCAATATATAAACAACAAAACTAAAGCTGATGAAGGTTGTACTCTAACAACATCGAAAACGCATAAACAACAACAACAACAACAACAGCATGAAATAATAATAATAATAATAATAATAATAATAATAATAATAATAATAATAAAAATAATAATAATAATAATATTCATCACCATCAACACCCAGCCATTACTCCCTAATTTCCCCTGATTTTGGCAACACTACCAATAACAACTTTCCTCGTGACTCCGGATGCCACTGTTGCCATGTCAACGTATCAGAGACGAGGCTCCGGGATGAGAGAGAGAGAATTAAGTTTCTGCGAACTTAAATCATTTCCAATGACGAGTCCTCTTCTTCCTCTCCCCCATTCGCTTCGTGAAAACTTTTTTTTTTTTAGGAGGCCGAGACGGGCATATTTGTCCAGGTAAGGCTCAGTCACTTCCGCCTTTTAATAAAAAAAAGTGTTAAATATTTTAGGAAACACAGATGAAGGGAGGGAAGGCACCATTCCGGAAATGAATAATGTGAAGGACTGATCAAACTGGTTGATATTTGAGCTTGCATCTTTCGGCATTATCTGTAGGACAGAGAACTTGGACGGGTACAACAAGGCACAGGGAATGGTGGTATATGCCAAGGAGCTCTTGAGAGCATTGTCCAAAGTCATATGTGTAGAAGAAGATGGTGACGACCTGGATGAAGCCACTAATCTGGACAGCTCTACTGACCTTAGGCGGTCATGCTGGGCATGAAACTTGGTCACTTCAGCGTGATCAAATGGTTGTAATGTTCCTCTCCCAGATCACCGACCATCATGCTGACGGCTTTGACGAAACTTTCCTAGCAAAATCTATGGAGACTGGTGTTTACTGTGGGTTATCCATTCCGCCAGAAGGTGAAACACTACGTTCTTCAGTAGCAAGATGATTCAGCAGAGTAAAATTGTGGGACTATGGCAGCTTTTACTGGCCTAGTGTCTTCTTTGGAGGGGAAGTCCCTCAATCTTTTACTAACAGTCCGAAAGTCAGTGCAGCTCAGAGGTACCTCAGTCATTTGCTACAGTCTTCTGAAAGTCAGTGCAGCTGAGAAGTCCCTCAGTCATTTGCTTACAGTCTTCGAAAAGTGAGCGCAGCTGGGAGGTCCCTCAGTCTTTTGCTAACAGTCTTCTGAAAGTCAGTGCAGCTGAGAGGTACCTCAATCTTTTGCTAACAGTCTTCTGAAAGTCAGTGCAGCTGAGAGGTCACTCAGTCTTTTGCTAACAGTCTTCTGATAGTGAGCGCAGGTGAGAGGTGCCTGAGAGTACACTCAGTCTTTTGCTAACAGTCTCCCTGAAAGTCCAGTGCAGCTGAGGTCCTCAGTCTTTTGCTAGTCTTCGGATAGTGAGCGCAGGTGAGAGGTGCGCTGAGAGGTCACTCAGTCTTTTGCTAACAGTCTTCTGAAAGTCAGTGCAGCTGAGAGGTCACTCAGTCTTTTGCTAACAGTCTTCTGATAGTGAGCGCAGGTGAGAGGTGCGCTGAGAGGTCACTCAGTCTTTTGCTAACAGTCTTCTGAAAGCCAATGCAGCTGAGAGGTCCCTCAGTCATTTGCTAACAGTCCTCTGCAAGTCAGAGCAACTGCCCATTACCACAAGAGGCTTCCAGGTACAACCTGGAGGCCTTGACCAAAAGGGGACCTGTTGGTAACTGCAATAAAAGATAACCTCATTCTAGCCTTCAGAAGCTTTGCAACTGCTGACAGTTAATCGTCAAGCCAAGAACAAGTCATGCCAAAGAACAGGTCAATCATTAGCGCCGTGTACAGGTTATCGTCATGCCCAGGAATTTGAAAGAACGAACAGGTCTTGATTACTGCTGGTCATGGGGTTATGCAAGGATTCTTAATCTAGTTAAAATCTATACGTCATGCCTCTCGAAAAATATGCTGTTCAGTCATTGTCATTTGTCACCTTTCTTTACTTAGATGTTTATATTTTCAGTTGTATTTTCCTGTTACCTGAAATTCATGCTTTAAAAATTTTGATGACGGAGGACACATGACGTGGCGGCCATTATATATATTATATATATATATATATATATATATATATATATATATATATATATATATATATATATATATATATGTAAATATAAAATCACGAAGGAAACGGAAACACTGGAGTGCTGCAGGAGGCCTTTAGAGCACTATGTCCTTTACTTGCTTGATTTTCTTTAAGTAAGGATCATGAATTTATCTTTATTTACTTGCATATATTCATCACGTTCCATATTTTCGTGATTCAGTTAACCATATATAATATATATATATATATATATATATATATATATATATATATATATATATATATATATATATATATATATATATATATATATAGAACATCACCTCAGAAATGGCATACAATCTGCAAAATATTCATATTATGGTAAATGACAGCTGTTCATTCCATATCAATCCGTATGCAAATTAGGATTTGGCAATAATGTTGCAAATTATGTACTGGAGCCCGGCATCACTAGTTTATTATTATTATTATTATTATTATTATTATTATTATTATAATTATTATTATTATTAAATACTCATAGCAGCGTGAGTCTTAAAATGGAGAGACAAATCCACAATTACAGATACATAACTGTGAATTTGTTTCTTCTTCATTATTATTATTATTGGAAATAAAAAAAACAAGAAAAAATGAAAGAAAATAAAGATGAAAATACAAAACGGATAAGCAGAAAAAATAATACACACATATACACACACACACATATATATATATATATATATATATATATATATATATATATATATATATATATATATATATATATATATATATATATATATAAAACCAAACATCCTCCTCCATCGGGTAAAGGACCTTGTTATGATCCTTACGATCCTTCGCCCCATTTCTCCCTGACAAAATCCTGCTGATCATTTTCTCTGCTGAAGAAGAATCAGTGTCATTTGAACGGGGCTTCGCGCTGCTGCAAGAGTCCCAGTGTCCGACTTTGAGAGAGAGAGAGAGAGAGAGAGAGAGAGAGAGAGAGAGAGAGAGAGAGAGAGAGAGAGAGAGGGGGAACAGTCCAGTTTCTTGAGATATATGATAATGAATAGAACTGTACATTTTATTTTATTTTAGAGAGAGAGAGAGAGAGAGAGAGAGAGAGAGAGAGAGAGAGAGAGAGAGAGAGAGAGAGAGTCCATTTTCATGAGACTGGGGGTAACAAATGAGAGCCTGATATTTTCTTATATTCTGAGAGAGAGAAAGAGCGAGAGAGAGAGATGATATAGGTGATATCAAATGAAAGCATGACAGCAACTTTTATACTGAGAGAGAGAGAGAGAGAGAGAGAGAGAGAGAGAGAGAGAGAGAGAGAGAGAGACATTACTGGTGCATTCCTACAGTCCTGCCTTGGTACAGTAGCTGCTTCGGCAGCTAGGCTAATAATCACGTGCCAGTGTGCTCTCGCACGGGACGTTACGTAAAGCATTTTCTCTCAAACGGAAGAACGTCTAGAAGATAATGAACTTAATGATGATTATAGTGATCATTGTGAAGATGATGATAATGATGATATTAATGATTATTAAAACGATTATCTATTACTTCTTTGTAATTAGCTCTCCAGTCACACACTTCAGTTTGTCCCTGGCAGTTGTCACGTCAGATAATTCTTAAATAATCTTAATGCTGTCTGGTTTCGGGATTAACGAACACTCAGAGGCGTCGACAGAAGTTATAACTACTATTACTATCATTACTACGGCTCCAACAAGCATTGCTTTTCATGGTGCGCGCCCAAATCACGCCGTCTATCATGCGCCTCTCCGCAATTGGCAGGGAAATGTATTCCATTAGACCTGTGTTTAGTAAAATGCATTCCATTAGACCTGTGTTTAGTAATATGTATTCCATTAGACCTGTGTTTAGTAATATGTATTCCATTAGAACTGTGTTCAGTAATATGTATTCCATTAGAACTGTGTTTTGTAATATGTATTCAGTTATACCTATGTTTAGTAATATGGATTCAGTTATACCTATGTTTAGTAGTATGTATTTCATTAGACCTGTGTTTAGTAGTATTTTACTAGACCTATGTTTAGTAATATGTATTTCATTAGACCTACAGTATGTTTAGTAATATGTATTCCATTAGACCTATGTTTAGCAATGTGTATTCCATCAGACCCACGTTTAGTAGTATGCATTCCATCAGACCTATGCTTAGTAGAATGTATTCCATTAGACCTATGCTAAATAATATATATTTTCCATCAGGCCTGTGCTCAGTAATATGCATTCCATCAGACCTATGTTCAATACTGTGTATTTCATCAGACCTATGTTTAGTAATATGCATTCCATTAGACCTATGCTTAGTATTATGTATTCCATCAGACCCATGTTTAGTAATATGTATTCCATTAGACCTATGTTTAGTAATGTTTTCTTTATAACCTCACTCTTTGTTTATATCAACAGCCTAGATCCCCACAGCATATCAAAATAAACAGCCTGCAAACACACAGTTGCAAATTGAAAGAGAAACAGGGAAAAAAATGTGGACCATCAAAATCCATCATCAGAGGCAAACCCAAAGGGAACGTAAACACACAGACAATCAAATCAAAAAGTCAAAATGACATTTTAACGATTAATACATAGGTGCACGTTCTGAAAAATTCTAATGGACTCTGCTAACAAGCTACGCCGAGTTTTTTTTTTCCTGTAGAGTTTAGCCCCTTTGTTGATGGGGAGGGGAGAGGCTAGGGGAAAAAATGCCACCATTCCCCCCAAAACAACAGATACAAAAATGCTCGATCTGGAACACAAGAGGAACTCTTTTGCTTTTATTTTTTTTTTTAATTGTTAGAAAGGGCAACGATCTTTTTTTTTTTTTCTCCGTTCATAAATTTACGGTCAAAAATGAAAATGTTTACGTGAGGTTATGTGAAAACAAAAACACATGTGTTCGTACACGTGCAGTTTTATGTATGAAAACTTGATCGAAAATGCTGTCATACAATACTTAAGTTTATATATATATATATATATATATACACACACACACACACACACACACACACACATATATATATATATATATATATATATATATATATATATATATATATATATATATATATATATATATATATATATGTTTCCAACTCCATACTCCTGACACCTGTCAATTTAATGGATCCTAAGGGTCGCCTATGGTCGGTATGTTTATCAGTATTGTCCCCTGAGGTATTTTGTGATTTTTAGCCAAGTGAGTTTGAAGCCTCACACCTCGACACCGGTGTGGGTGGATATGTGAAGTCTCTAACGGTTGTGTATGTTCGTAAGTACTGTTCCTGTAGTATATATATTTGTGACTTCTTATAATCTGTATCAGTCCTTCAGTGGCTTGGAAATAAAGTCGAAACCAGTCAGGACCTACTTTAAATCTCTTATTTTTCACCTGTGGTAATGTGTGATAAATGAATCATGTACAAAAGTGATAATATCATATATATATATATATATATAATCATATATATATATATATATATATATATGTATACTGTACATACATACATACATACATATATGTATCAGTTCCGTTGGGAATCAGACTCTGTCATGAAATGTCTTATTTACGCAGTAATGGCCATGAACCTACTCATTTTCAATTGTTAACAAATATTTTTTCCACAATAAAGTTTCTGCAACAATTTATTTTGTTAAATAATTATTTTTAAGATCATATCTTTCAACAAATGGTAAGTGTGTCTGCTACTTCTTTCGTGAGTTCATCTTTACGGCAAAAGTGCCCTACGGCCTATTGGCTATGCGGTAAAACTTGGAGGTAAAGTCTTTTACCGCAAACTGTCTCACGGTGAAACTACCAGAAACCAACGGTGTTTTATAGGGAAAATTCAATTGCCAAATGTGTATTTATATACAATATTCTTCCATATTCGACTTAAAATACTGGACAATTTTATCTGTCGCCTATCTTAAATATGTAACTACAATTCAATCATAGTAAAAACAATATTCGGAATAATAGAACATTAGATAAAGCAAAGTTTTCTTCTTCGAAGCTCACTGAATGAAAAATTCTCCTACTTCCTGAGAACTGGTTTTAATTCATTGATGACTGACTTGTTTAATAAATCCGGCGTTGCAACGATTACGGGCATCAGATGATTAATAATTTCAATGTACTTTTAACACGACGCATATTATCATCAACAAGAGCAGCTGTAAAAATTAAGATGATAAATATTGCGGTCATTAATCCCGTTTCGCATTAGCTTAGGCCTGTATGTCCCACAACGCTAAAACCCCATCACTTCAGCAACGGAAAACGTAGGCTGATTCAACAACATCATCATTTCAAGTCAATTTATTACAAATAAAATTATTCACTGACAAAATACAAAACAAGTAATTCAAAAAACATGAGGGGGAAACAAATATGGTGCAAAGCTTGCAATATTACTCACAAACGGTGATTTTTCACGACAAACATTATTCAACATTTCTGGATTCATTCAAGACAGCACACTCCAGACTAAATTCATTTTATGAATACACTCCTCTGGATCAATAAGATTTTAAAAACAATGTCGTGGCCATGAGGTCAGAGCGCATGGAACAACCGGTAACATGACCTAAATCATAACAAAGCAATGATAACAGCAAACTAGGGGTGTATTTGCTTGGCCAAAGATTTTCTCCCAGGAAACCTCTCAATCGTTTTATTATTACTATTAGTATTGCCTGTGAACTAACCTTACTTTATGGTTGCTGGTGGTCTCAGCCATTGGCTGATTTACGTCTCTTTCAAATAGGTTCGGTGAACCGGTGGCTGACAGTGTAGCTACCGGTTTTCACGCTAAAAGAACACTAGAACGAACTTAATTATTGACCACTTTAATCACTAAAAATCCAGTTACAAGGGAGCCGTCGAAATCACAACCTTCTCTATTACTCTCTCTAGCGTGACTGTTTTAAAAAAAGAGAGAAATTATGTAATTGTAATGAAGGTAAACTGCAATTGACAGAAAAGAGCGTTCCAGCTGCTTGGTACTAATAGAGTGTCATTAAAGAACAGCCATTAAGTGCAAAAGTGTAATTTTCTGTAGGAAAGTATATTGTAAATGAGCAATTTTTACTAACGATTCATCTTTTCCACATTATCAATCAAACAAGCGAATGGTAGTTTCAAAGGCTAAGATCTACCGAATGAATGTCAGTGGCAACCAATTGCTATAGAAGACTTTAAAGGCATCATACGCACGAAGCAGCGGCTGTGATTAGGCCTATATCGGGGATCACGAATTTCTCGGTTTCGACAAGACATTCAAAGATTAAATGCATTTTTTAACTTCTCATTAAAACTACTGACAGCGTTGCCAGTCGATGACTATTTATTGAGGGACAACTGGAAACCTGTATGAAGAAAGGTTAAGCCCAGCTGCACCGAGCAATCATTGACTTGCCGAGTAGTTTACCCTGTCAGAAGAATATAGTGAAACTTGTTTATCATGCTGGGATAAGGCCAGCTTAATCTACAACAAAAACAATAACACAACACAATATCTAAGTAGATAATTAATATATATCTTGGAATCTATACTTCTCTGGGAAAAGCTGGTAAGAGTCACCATGTCAAAGTTTATTCGAAGCTAACTTCATTACCCATTCTTCTGATCAGCGATCATCTGGGTCTAGACACTACTGTGGGGACGTTGGCATTGACCTAGCAACCTTTACTCTAAAATAGGGCCTATATATTTGCAATTAACTTTAGGAATTTGGGGTTAGGGGTAATGGATCAGGATAAGGCCCGCAAAAAGCTAACTAGACCGAGTGTAAATTTGAGATATCTAGGCCTAACCAGAGGTCTTATGAGATAATACCCATGTACTAATGTTCTGATATATGCTTTAATAGTTGTAGAAGCAGTCTAAGACTTGCAGCATAAAATTAATACAGAAAAGATAGAAAAATAAGTAATCCTAAAAACTTGAAGCACACGCTGGAAGTCATTAATAGGTCTATCAGTCTACATTGGCGTATTGACACAGGATAATAAAGAGATAGGAAGAGTGTAAGGATAGAAAGAAAATATGGGACAAAAAATAAAAGAAAATATGGGACAAACGTGATATCCGGGCTTCAAACACGAACGGATTATTACCGGACTTAAAGGCATCGTTGTATACGATGACGTTCATATCATCCTCATCGTTTCTGCCTCCTTTTGAAGGATTCCCTGTCATCGCAAGCAGAAATGATCATCTGGTTTGAGCAAATATATATATATATATATATATATATATATATATATATATATATATATATATATATATATAACAACTCGTTAATTATCGTAATTTTCCTTCTATACTTGTCTGTTCTGACCTCCCTTTATATGCAGCTCTTATATTAGAAACAATAACACTTCAAAAATCATGGAGAACATTTGACGGACCTTGAACTATTTTGGCAGAGACAAAAAGTCTTCATCAAACCACTTCTGCACTAAACTGTTTCCCACATTTCCAAAAACCCGGGGGCCCTTTCCCTCCTTCCTTTCTTGTCGGAATGGTGGCAGGCTGCAACCACCAGGCGTAGTTTTTTCAGGCTTGATAATCAACTCGATATTCCGCCGATCTTCTGTACCCGTGCACTGGCTCTGCCTGACCACCAACGAGGATTAAACAAGCGCAAGGAATCGTAGTTATCAGTTATTTTGGTGAGGAAAGGAGGGAAAGTGGAGTGCTAAATGACTTCTGTGTCCGGTGATCTCCCTAATGTGATCTAGAGCTACAAAGGGAAAGGTGACGGTATAGCAAGTGTTTTGGGAATCTGGGATCGGTTAACGAAGAGTAGTCCTTTTATCTGTTCTTCTTCTCTTACTATTTATATAGATCCCGTTCCAGTTTCTTTACTGTGAAGTTTAAAGTTATGGTCATGATTTTATTAATATTCCTTTAATAAAGGGAAATGAGGAACGTGAACTGAAATTCAAATCAGAATGCTGCTACTTCAGTCTAATTTTTGTTCACAAAAAAGGGCTTTGTTTTACAAGAGGGAATGTTAAACATGCTTTGTAGATGCCAAAAGTAGATGGGGAACTGATTAAAGATTAGGATCTGACAGTGTCTTAACAATATATACTCCAACATTAGGCCTAAAAATAAGACAATGTTCCTGGATTCCATTTACCCTCATAACCTATCTCTTGCTCACAGTCACTTCCACGTTCTCCTTCTTACAATACCTTTCAAACAGCTCATTTACTGATGCCACAATTTTCCACTAATATCTACTTCCAATTTTAAGTCTCTTCAGATCATTCTATCAAAAAACACCTTTACTTTAAACCCACTCTAACTGCAAACAAGTCACTCTCCTATCCACGCATCCTAAGAAACCTTTCGCTTTCATCATAAAAACCTCTAATCACTCTTAACATCATATCTGGAACACCCTACTGACTGCATCATTATTAACTCTATTAAGTCCCAAAATCCTTACATAACTTTAATAACAAACGCTTAGTCCACACACCCACTTCCTTTTCTAAAACCACACTGTTCTTCTCCTACCAATCCTTCATTCATTCAAATATAATATATATATACATATATATGTATATACATATATATATGTATATATATATATATATATATATATATATATATATATATATATATATATATAAACCTATATGTAAACTTTAACGTACTTTTATAAGACCTAAAGACACTCATACGCGGACAAGATATTAAAGTGAAAAATCTGACCAAATGTCACCTTATGGGCTTTGAATAAAAGCAATGCTTTTTGTAATGCCTTTTATTGCGTCAGCCTAAAAGAACATCAGACCAACAAATAGAAATGTGGAAACGGAAAATGATAAAAAAGGTAAAAGTAAAACTGCCCACGGAATTTCATTTTAAAAGAGTGTTTATAAAAATAGATGGAAATGAGTAGAGGAAAATATAATTTAAAAAATGACACACATATATATATATATCTATGTATTATTATGATTATGATATACATACATATATATGTATATTCATATATATATATATATATATATATATATATGTATATATATAACACATGCATGCATATATGTATTTATATACATATATTTATGTACATATATATACATACATATACATGTATATGTATATATATATAATATATATGTATAATGTATATCACTCATGATATGATCAGAGCATAAAAAAGATATAAATTAGGTTGCTTTTTGCAACTTGGTATACATAGTTTCTGTATGACCAAAACAGTCACATACAAAGATATTGAACTTATCATTACTCTAAACAGACTCATATTCATTACAAAAATCTAAGAAGGATATTAATTAGATTCGCGAACTTTAACAGAAAATAAAGTGTCTATATATCATACATAAAGACAAACAGATAAACATACACTAAACATACGAACAAACGAACGAAAACATTGACCATATAGACCTCCCTTTTTTTTTCGCATTCGTGCAACCACTTTGTCCAGTATTTAGAAGAAAAAAAAACGTGAACACTTTGCAACGTATTCCTATTTCAACGGGCTGTACCCGTACAAGCAATCTACTGATTGATTTTAAAGGAGTACTGGCATCACACACACACACACACACACACACACACAAAATAAGAATTATATTTTTTCACGGACTCTCTTCTACTTCTCTGTATTTGTCTATTTTGATAATATAGATGCTATATTATCTGCTGAAGTTCGCTAATCTAACTGACATCCTTCTAAGATTCTTCTAAGAAATATGAGTCTATTTTGAGTATTATAATTTTAATAGCTTTGTGTATGTGTCTGTTTTGGTCATACAGAAACTATATTACCTGCTGCAGTTAGCTCATCTAATTAATATCCTTTAAGATATTTCTATGTAAATATGAGTCTATTTAGAGTAATAACAGTCTTAAGATATAAAAGAAGAATCAAGTAACATACGAAGTGAAAACTGGAGCTGGATAACGGACCAAGTTTCCAACAGCAGAAATAGAAGAGGAAGATCAGATACCATGGAGTACAGAAGCGATTAAACAAAGGGGACAGGGTGGAGAGGGAGGTGGGAGGGTGGAGAGAGAGAGCCAACTACGCAGGGGCAGGACGTAAACAGGAATAAAAAGAGAGTGAAGATCATCAGATACTGACAAACAGCACTTTAAGCATAACACTCCACAGCCCCGGGTTCTCGGAATTGTTGCCGTCGCAAAATCTTGAGAGAATACTTCATGAGATTCATGACGCATTTCAGCTCACAGCATTCTCCTTTCGATGGAGGTTTCATTTAGCCAGGGCTGAAGTTGCAAGCCTCACGCCCGTGATTCCTTTCTGGGGTTATGTACAAGATCTTGGACCCAGATTGAAAAGTGAGTGGTTCCATTCACTTGGTTACAGAGAATCACAGAACAATACTTCGTGAGATTCATGATACATTTCAGCTCACAACAGTCTCCTTTGACTGGACGTTTCATTTACGCGACGGCTGAAGTTGCAGGCCTTCACGCCCGTGTCCCCATTTCTGGGGTTATGTCCGGGGTCATGGACCCAGATTGAAAAGAATATGGTTCCTTCCACTTCGTGAGATTCATGATGCATTGCAACTCACAACAGTCTCCTTTCATTGGAGGTTTCATTTACGCGAGGGCTGAAGTTACAAGCCTTCACGTCCCTGTCCTCCTTTCTGGGGTTATGTCCGAGGTCATGGACCCAGAAAGAAAAGAACAGGGTTCCATCCACTTCGTTACAGAGAATCACAGAGCAGGCGAGGCAAGGAAGGTAGCAGGAACTCTACAGAAAGTTCGAAAAAGAAGAAAGATGCCTGCGAAACGCAAAACTGGGATGTATGGAAAAGATAGTTGAACCAACTCTCCTTTGAAGAACTGAAGTGTGGATGTTTAAACAGAAAGTAACAAGGGTTCCTGGAGATAGAGATTGGGGAGAGGCATTGAAATGGGAGTGGCTTGATAGCCCAAAAGTGCGTGAACGCTCTCAAGAGAATGCGCACAGGATACATAGGAGGTTCAAAGTTCTGCTGACGAGTTAGCCTTCCTTGTGGATATATATGAAAGTTTTCTGTACGTGGGGTTCATTCTTAAACCATCAGCTGAAAGTGTGATCTTGAGTGACTGTTTCACTTTCTTTCTATGGAACGCCCTTGCTTTTAGTTGAAATGGTAAATGATCAAAAGTAAAATAAATGACCAAATAACATGTAACCATCCATTCTTAGCAATCAAGAGGTCCATTCTCATGTATGTACTGATGTTTTTATACTTGTTTTTGAAGCTAGATCGATATTCACTGAATTATATAGGACTGATTTACAAAACTTAAGTTTCAGAATAAAATAATGACCGGAGACATTACCTTATCGTTACATTTATTATTATTATTATTATTATTATTATTATTATTATTATTATTATTATTATTATTATGTGTATCATTCAGCTCCCACTGAAAAAAGTAATTAAAAGTGAAAAAAGAACAACGGAACCAAATGAAAATTCTGAGGAAATAACAATAATTAAAACGTAATTAAAATAACAAGTAAAAATATATACAGCGGCTCAGAAACGAAGATTATGACAAGAGAATAAGCTATTCGGTCGATGGCCACTTGACCTAAGAGGCAAAGGTCATTGATTTTAAACTCAAGAAGCAAAGGTCACTGACAATGAACTATGAAGTAAAGGTCACTGGCTTTGTACAAAGACTCAAAAGGAGATTTGGTCATCCTTATACAATTGTAGTTGTTGTCATAATACATTGGCCTTATGGTAACACGGGATCTTGCTCCGGATCAGAGACGTTCATTCATAGCCTAAAGCTTCAGGTATCTTCCTCCATGTGTTCTGCTCAATTATTTAATATCTATAAGTAATTAACTATAAAATCCCAACATCTGAACAAATCCCTTTTAAAATCCCCACATCTAAATAAATGCCTTTTAAAATCCCAACATCTAAATAATTGCCTTTTAAAATCCCAACATCTAAATAAATGCCTTTTAACCTCCCAACATCTAAATAAATACCTTTTAAAATCCCAACATCTAAATAAATACCTTTTAAAATCCCAAAGTCTAAATAAATGCCTTTCAAAATCCCAACATCTAAAAAAATGCCTTTTAAAATGCCATCTAAATAAATGCCTTTCAAAAATTCCCAAAATCTAAATAAATGCCTTTTAAAATCCCAACATCTAAATAACTGCCTTTTAAAATCCCAACATCTAAATAAATGCCTTTTAACCTCCCAACATCTAAATAAATACATTTTAAAATCCCAACATCTAAATAAATACCTTTTAAAATCCCAAAATCTAAATAAATGCCTTTCAAAATCCCAACGTCTAAAAAAATGCCATTTAAAATGCCAACATCTAAATAAATACCTTTCAAAAAATCCCAAAATCTAAATAAATACCTTTCAAAAAATCCCAAAATCTAAATAAATGCCTTTTAAAATCCCAACATCTAAGTAACTGCATAAAACCCCAACATCTAAATCAATGCCTTTTAAAATCCCAACATCTAGATAAAAGCCTTTTAACCTCCCAACATCTAAATACATACCTTTTAAAATTCCAGCATCTAAATAAATACCTTTTAAAATCCAAACATGTAAATCATTGTCTTTTAAAACCCCAACATCTAAATGAATGCCTTTTAAAGTCCGAACGTGTAAATAAAAGCCTTTTAAAATCACAACATCTAAATAACTGCCTTTTAAAATCCCAACATCTACATAAATGCCTTTTAAAATCCCAACATCTAAATAAATACCTTTTAAAATCCCAACATCTAAATAAATGCATTTTAAAATCCCAACATCTAAATAAATGCCTTTCAAAATTCCAGCATCTACATAAATGCCTTTTAAACTTCCAACATCTAAATATATGCCTTTCTAAAATCCCCACATCTAAATAAATGCCTTTTAACATCCCAACACCTAAGCAAATGCCTTTTAAAATGCCAACATTTAAATAAATGCCTTTTAAATCCAAACATCTATATAAATGCCTTTTAACATCCCAGCATCTAAATAAATGCCTTTTAACCTTCCAACATCTAAATAAATGCCTTTTAAAATGCCAACATCTAAATAAATGCCTTTTAAAATGCCACCATCTAAGTAAATGCCTTTTAAAATGCCAACATCTAAGTAAATGCCTTTTAAAATGCCAACATATAAGTAAATGCCTTTTAAAATGCCAACATCTAAATAAATGCCTTTTAACATCCCAGCATCTAAATAAATGCCTTTTAACATCCCAGCATCTAAATAAATGCCTTTTAACATCGCAACATCTAAATAAATGCCTTTTAACATCCAAACATCTAAATAATTGCCTTCTAACCTCCCAATATCTAAATCAATGCCTTTTAAAATCCCAACATCTAAATAAAGGCCTTTCGAAATCTCAACATCTAAATAAATGCCATTTAAAATCCCAACATCTAAACAAATGCCTTTTAAAATCCCACTAATAAAATAAATAAGATTACCACCTACCTTGCGCCCAAGTCTCTGAGGAAAAAAGGCCTCTTGGTCATCTGTTTAAAAATGGGTTCTTCGAAGTCCTTGGTACCCAGAGTGGTCATCGGTGCTTCACAAGGTCCTTGTAGTTCAAGCAAGGTCATTGGTGTCGAGAAAAGTTCTCTGTGTCTGGCTAGGTCACTGGTGTCCAGTTGAGTATAGTGTGGTCATTGTGGTACTTGATGTGCAGCGAGGTCCTTGATGTTTAAGGCCCTTTGGTTTTTAGTACAGTCCTTGTGTTCCTACATGGTCCTTGATGTCAGGGAATGTCATTGATGTCGAGTAAGGTCCTTGGTTGGTATCCAGAAAGGTCATTGGTGTTCAGTAGAGTCCTGTGTATTCAACATGGTACTTCATGGCCAATAAGGTCATTGGTGTCAAGTAAGGTCTTGATATCCAACAATGTCATTGATGTTCAGTAAATTCCCGTGTATTCAACATGGTATTTGATGCCCAGTAAGGTCACTGGTGTCAAGTAAGGTCCTTGATATCCAACAAGGTCACTGGTGTTCAGTAAAGTCCTGTGTATTCAACATGGTGCTTGATGCCCAATAAAGTCATTGGTGTCAAGTAAGGTCCTTGATACCCAACAAGGTCATTGGTGTTCAGTAAAGTCCTGTGTATTCAACATAGTATGATGCTTACATTAAAGTCATTGGTGTCAAGTAAGGTCCTTGATATCCAACAGGGTCATTGGTGTTCAGTAAAGTCCTGTGTATTCAATATGGTACTTGATGCCCAATAAGGTCACTGGTGTCAAGTAAGGCCCTTGATATCCATCAAAGTCATTGGTGTTCAGTAAAGCCTCATGTGTTCAATATGGTTAGTGATGCCCAGTAAGGTCACTGATGTCAAGTAAGGTCCTTGGTATCCAGCAAGACCATTGGTATTCAGTAAAGTCCTATGTGTTCAACATGGTCCTTGATACTCAGTAAGGTCACTGATGTCAAGTAAGGTCCTTGGTATCCAGCAAGGTCATTGGTGTTCAGTAAAGTCTTATGTGTTCAACGCGGTCCTTGATGGCAAGGAAGGTCCTTGTCATTTAATAGGTTTACTGGCGTCCAATTAGGCCAAAGGGGCCCAGTGATGTCCACAGTACTAAGATCTCTGGTGTCCAACAATTTATTTGGATACTGGATGTCCAACGTATATATTGGCCTCCAATACTAACTTTATTATCCAGTAGTCTTTTGTGCCCAACAAGTTCTGTGACGACGTGTCTTTGACCTCTGCTTATGTGAACTCTGTTCATCGTTAAAATCATTCTTATTGATCTTGGGTTTTTTCTTACGGGAGAATGACTGACGGCCGGTTGCTGAAAAATAATAAGTTATTCTGATAAGCCTTCTTATGTAAATACACATAATATTCTGGTTTCTGTAAATACAATAAAATAATTCTCTCTGTCTCTCTCCTCACTATATATATATATATATATATATATATATATATATGTATATATATATATATATATATATATATATATATACATATATATTAATTTATCTGTTTATAAAATTTGGTGAATAACGAGTCACTAGGTCCTGAGTACATTTAAACATAATCTCGCCAAACTAATTTCATTTTCACGGCATGAACTCGCAAACATATCCACACGCAAAAGAACATATACAGTAAAAAAAAAAAAAGTACACCACTGAGAGCATTTAATTCCTTATCCACAAACAACAACAAAACTCGTTTCCTCATCAGATGACCCTAACTGAGGAGAAGAGACGAGATCTCTTAATACAGCAAGTGAATGTAGATTCAAATCTCCCAAAACTTTTTTTATTAATATTTTATTACAGTCACTGCAAGCTCTGCACTGTGGTTTTTTATACATTATCTTCATCTTCCAAGTTTATTTTTTGGAGGCCTTCCAGCTGGACCTCGTTTGGTCCAACAGTGGGGTGGGTGGGGGGCTGGGTCGGGGGCGAGGGAGAACTTTTCTGTTAGTTGAATCTTGAAGATCTTGGTCTATGGTGTCATAGTGTTTTGATAAATGAGTCTTTACATAGATGATTTCATTCCTGTGTTTTATCACATTTATAATAATAATAATAATAATAATAATAATAATAATAATAATAATAATAATAATAATAATAATAATAATAATTATTATTATTATTCTCTAACTACTGTACTTTGCACTGTCTACATTATGAAACTGTGAACGGCAGTACAGTATGCTATGAGCTTAAACTTACAGTGTTGTTATAATCTCTTTGTTATATTTATTCTTACAGGAGACAAGAAAACCCATCTTGTGCATTTTTTGAAGGTTAATATTATCATTATTATTATGATAATTCAGCAACATAGCTTTCGGAGGCTACTGTCCCCTTGAATTGAATTGAATTGAACTGAATATAGAATTTAGGCCAAAGGCCAAGCACTGGGATCCATGAGGGCATTCAGCGCTGGAAAGAAAATTGAGAGTTGGTTGTATGAAAGGTGTAACAGGAGGAAAACCTCGTAGTTGCAATATGAAATAATCGCTAGGAGAAAGTGGATAGCAAGATGGAAGAAAGATAATATGAAAGGAGGTACAGTAAAAAGGAATGAAAGGGGTTGCAACTCGGGGCCGAAGGGACGCAGCAAAGAACCTTTAGTGATGCCTACAGTGCACCCCGCGAGGTGCACTAACGGCACTTCTCCCCAAAGGGGTCCTAATAACTATATCATAGTTTAACCAGACCACTGACCTGATTAACAGCTCTCCTAGGGCTGGCCCGAAGGATTAGACTTATTTAACGTGGCTAAGAACCAATTGGTTACTTAGCAACGGGACCTACAGTTTATTGTGGAATCCGAGCCACATTATAGCGAGAAATGAATTTCTATCACCAGAAATAAATTCCTCTAACTCTTCATTAGCCGGCCGGAGAGTCGAACTCGGGCCTAACGAGTGCAAGGCCACAACTCTGCCGACTCGCCCAAGGAAGCGCTTCCTAAGGGGTCCTAATGTACGATATTTTCTCATCTTATTTTTCTGATGTTTGCACACTTGTAGAATGACGTCACTTTTTCACACACACACACACACACACACACAGACAAGCATACAGCCTAAGGAAACGGCATGGAACAACATCGTCATGTCTATAGGCCTCCCTACATTTATAAACAGCAGGATGACGACGAGCCTACAGGACCCATAGGCCTTAATGGCCTTTTTCCTTCTGCAGGAGATTAAATGTTGTTTGTATGCTGTCTTTTTTGTGGGGGGGGGTGTTGATGGTTGACGGGGAGGAATATATTCTGCAAAGTTTTTTTTCTTCTTCTGATTGTAGTTTAGACTGGTAGATATATGGAAGAAATAACATATATATTTTTTTGTTTTATGAGAATTTTCTGTTCGTTTCTTATCTTTCTATGTTTTTTTATTTACCCCAGCATACAATGAGGGGAAATATTCTGCAAGGTTTTTTTTTCATTCTCATTGTAGGTTAGACTGACAAGAATGGATTGAATATTTTCCGTTTCTTTATCCTTTCTACGTCTTCGTTGCAGTTATGCTAACAGACAATGAAGAAAATATTCCGAAATATTTCTTAAAATATTTTTCTATTACTTCTCTTGTAGATGAGACGAAGTATACAAAAATATTCTACATCCTAATTTTGGTCTGGTTGGCGGACATGAGAAAATATTTTACCTTCTTTAACTCTTTATGTTTTCGCTGTTTCTATCTAGCAGACGAGGAAAATAATCTTAAATATTCTGCATTATTCTTTATCTTCTTTTATGGATACGTCAAAGTAAACCAGAGGCAAACGATTGTATTTTTCCTAGTTCTTAACATCACTGATATTTGTTATGCCTTCAATTCTCCTATTTGCAGAACATGTCAAAAGAGTGAATAACTAAACCCCTCTGGGACATATTATTGCACTAACTTCCTTAACAAGCGTTCACAACACACTTAGAGAGAGAGAGAGAGAGAGAGAGAGAGAGAGAGAGAGAGAGAGAGAGAGAGAGAGAGAGAGAGAAACCAACCTCCATTTCTTCTTGTCTCAGACACATAATAAGGAAGACAGTATTTTAAATGTGCAAAGAAAATTTTGTATACATTGACTCGACCTACACACTGCCGAATTCTCTAGCTGCTTCTGTTTTTCCTGGTTCTTATAATCTTCTTTCTTCCGCTAAAACGTCCAAACTGACTTATGAAAACGACGAATTTTGCAGAAAGGTAGGCCTATAGCAAACCTAGATCGCCCATAACCTGATGTCTCTGTAAAAGGTTTGTTAATGACAAAAGACCCGTGAGTTTTGTTGTTGTTGTTATTATTATTATTATTATTATTATTATTATTATTATTATAAGTCTAAAGACTATAGAACCTGATCAACACGTTCCACTGAACTGAATGATCATCTGTGAAATGAGGAGGAAAAGATCAGTTTAGCAGTGTAAAGTTATTTAATACCCGAATATGAAACTCTGTTACAGACTTAATGCTGAGGCTTCAAAATGTAAGTGAATTCTTCTCTACACTGAACATACCCCATCTTCTCAACTTTAAATTGGTTTGAGAATTTGGAAAAGGAACCCCTCCACTCTATCATTACTCGTAGGGTCAGAAATAGGTTGCAGAGTACCTTGACAGTGTCCCATTACAGGCGATGCTATGGCTGTTTCTCAGAAGGAGAGCGAGTTCTTTTCAGTGTCGCTTGCACCCACCGTCTGAGCAAGTCGGTCAGATTTACGTGGGATTTAATCGTTTAACCTGTTTTAGCAAAGGAAAATGTACTCATGCACAATATGCCTCTCCTCACACTACTGATCGGGAGTAGTCAAAGACTTTCTCTCTGATTAAATGACACGAGACTCACTGCACATTGGAGCCGTTTTGACTTTCACTTTCAACTTGTAGTCAATATGACTCCGTCAAAAGGTCAAAGACCTCTGCTTGTTCTACAAATGTTACTTTATGCACTGATCTCAAGAACTTCTTGGTTGTTTGCTACCTCCAATCTCACGTTCTTGTTGTACAGATCAGGTTTGACAATCCCACACTCATTGTGTTGAAAGCTACACACTCAAGAGTCAACCAATTTGAACGGTTTTTCATACCAACCACTAAAAGTGGTGAAATCCACTAACGAACTCACCTTATATTTGGGGCCTGTTGTGTGCAGCCATGACTGCTTTTGTCTTTACACCTTATAAAGGTTTAATTAGTAAGGTTGACAGATTTGTTATCAGTAGTGTACTTATTTTGGTAGGTCACTTTATCTTTCAACATTTCTAACCATTTTGCAAAATCTGTCTTATTATTGTAGTGGTGGTATTAATATCAGTTGAGGTAACAGTACTCTTCACGTTCACTAGTAACCCTAAGGCAATTCAGATTGTCAGTTTATCACATTATGAAATGTAATTTCACAGCATTATTATAATACTGTGCAGCATTTAAGGGATGAAGATTTAGTTAAGGGTAAATGCCTTAAAACACGTTAAAAAGGGTCCCCACCAAGTAATAACACCTGTTGAGAGGGAATTGAATGTAATTCCAGGATGTGTACAAATTCAGGGTCCAAACTATTAGTTTGATTTGGTAAACTATTTAAAGTAGATGAGGTTATTTAGCTCAAGTAAAGTTATGTTGAGTAAAGTAATCACTTTCATTACATTAGTTTATTAGGTAGGCTATGATTAGGTTAGGTTAGGTCAGTGATTCCCAATGTGCATTTCGAGCAACTATAGGATTACGAGAGGTCTCAGGGGTTCCACGGGACAACGTGTGTGTAATACACGTTCAACTTAAATATACTACTCTTCTTGATAAACAGGAAAGTGCAGAAATGACTCCCCAGAAACTGTAAAATTAATGAGTGTCTGTTGACCAAAATAATCCTGCTATGGTACTAAAAATGATAAGAATTATTATATTAGGGATATTAATTCTGGTATAATTTCTTATATCTATCTATCTATCTATATATATTATATCTCATGATGTCAACTTTCCTTTTTGGAGGGAGTGGCACCAGAAGATTACCACCTTCTACAGTTTTCTCATTAAGTCTTTTACGGATGATACCGGTAGCCCCACAGCTTTCTGGACCCCAGCAGATGCTGAGCTCCATTTACAGCTGGATGGACTAGTGAGCAGAACTCTGGGAACTATCTTGGTCCTAGCACTGGCAAGCCTGAGCACTTTGCCATTCAACCACTGCATTTGCAACCCGTCCCCAGCTCATTAGGACTGTAAGGCTGTGTTTCACTTGAATCTATTGTACCTAAGCAAGACTGGATTCCAGGTAACAAAGTACAAGTGATACCACTAAGCTACAGTGTCTCTATAACATATAACAGTTGGTCCCAAAAAGTACAAATGAATGTAAAGTGATTCGTTGGCTGTTAAGGTTTGCAACCTCTGGGTTAGATTATTTCGTTAAGGTTCAGTAAAGTTAGGCTAGCCATGCTCATTAGGTTAGGTTAGGAAAGGTTAGTTTGATATGGAATCTTCCTAAATATGTTGTGTGTTATGGGCTTTTGATTAAAGTTATACTAGGTCTATTGTTCCAAATTTTGTTGTCGGAAATATAACATATTTACTTGGCTTAGCTAACATGGATAGGATAGACTCAGGCAGTCTCACGTAATTAAATTTAACGTGAAATGACCAATGGGATAACAACTTAATGTCCCTTCCTTGTCAAATCCTTAAGAAAACAATAAAAACAAGGAGAAGAGGTGGGATTCACTAAGAATGAAAATATTGCCCTGGGGAATAACCACGAAGGAAAATATTAACCTACCTCCTAATAGAAAAATGGTTAATCAGGAAAACAGAGGCAGAAGAGAATTTTAATGCTTGGCATTGAAAAAAAAACCACTAAACAATGTAATGCAATCATTGCTAACTTCACCACAATTAATTAATGAGGAAAGAGGTAGTCTGGCAAAGTTTATGTTTTAAATGTCATCCTTTAACTAAGACGTACTAGCGCCACAACCAACCTTGGCCGAGGCAAGACAGGTTAGAGCCAGGCACCCGGACTGAATAAGTTAAGTTACTATGTTCGTGAGAATGAATAAATTGAAGTAAACTAGCCTAATGGAGGAGAGAATATAATAATTTACAGGTCACTGTATATTACCAGAACTCTAGTAAGGCAAGAGAAGCCAGGGTATGGTGTATGAGAATTATCAAAACGCACTCGAGAGACGAGTTCATGATTATTGGTGCTGGTTACCGACAACGCATATCCGCTCAAAATATCATTAATTAATGGAACACCATCTGCAATAGGACACCTTCAGTGTATGTAACTGGCACGACACGTACAACAAATTTAGGGTTAAATATATATCGCTATCATTGCTTCACGATAGAAGAACGGACATCTTGAGGAGTTTTGCTTTCTGAACAACCAGGACCGACAACCAGCTACTCAGAAATCTTAATTCACATACTACGCTAAAAATTATCTTTTTACACCATCCCTACTTACTCATTTCAACTGTTGTTTCATTCTTCTTTCCATCTATCCACACTTAGCAAGGAATTAACAACTTGAGTCACTTACATTAATAGAATCACAAAACAGACTACGTTCTCTTCATCTAGTAAACTAACACCGGGTCACCGGCCTAGCCAGATATATAGATCGTCTATTCTTTTCATTTGTATTTTCTACTTATATGAATATCAGCTTATTTAAAACTACTCAGTCGAAAAATGATTGTTGATAGCTATTAAGAAATAATGAAAAAGTTTCGCCATATAATGTTTTTAGGTTATCTGATCATCCACTGGATACTCATTTGACCCCAGAAAAAAAAAGGTAATGTAAGTGTCTCCTATCACCAGCCGTTGATCGGAGTGCGTACAGTGCGAATTCATACCTAAAATAAGGGGGTTAAACTTAGGTGCTTTTGGAGAGTCAAGTGGGTGTCCTGCGAGAGAGAGAGAAATCATTAAACAGCATCATGGCAAACTGCATGAAAGCGAATACGCAACCATTACTTAAAGGTAAAATTTTGAATATATTCTCCACGGTTTTCATCTTTCATTACTATATTTAACGTCAGTTCTGCCTTCTACCTGTGACATAGTTGTCAGGAAATATGAAAAAACGCAACTATTCCTGTGAACGGATAAGAATAAATAGGCCATGCATGTTAAACCGACGTCAATAGTGTCGCATAGGTCTATTGGTGAGCTGGTTAACCATCCCTCACGACCACTGTACTGTCATCAGCTTTACGAATTGTCGCTGTTGTTGTTGTTGATATTGTCGGGGATTAAACGAAGGCGTTATATCCAACATACATATTACCTTCGTAATTCTATAAAACCCTCGAAGGCCAACTCGTACAGGATTAAGGTGACCGGATTGCAGGTTGATCCACAGTTTAGCGTCTCGAATGGAGTAGAATTCCGTAAGACTAGGCCTATGCGACAGAAAGGAAACCGATACAAAGGAGACATTATACATGATACATACATACACTTGTATATCAACAAAGGAGACATACATGACACATACATACATACACTTGTGTATCAACCAGCCTTGCGGTCGTTACCCTCGGGATTGATAATCCACGAAAAAGGAAACTAATCGGAATATCGTTACAAAAAATTACTCAATTTATGATAATAATTATTGCTCAAGGCTAATATTATTACTTTCCACATTCAATGTAATCACGTCACGTGGGTGTCAACTGGTATGTAACCACGAATACTGTAACTAGTGCGAACCAAAACTCCCGTTCCACGTGGCCCTTGGTCAAGTGGCACGTATGTAAAGCTTATACGAAATTTTTAAGTTTCTCACGAATTTAATAAAAAAAAATCCAAAGCGTTACGTAACACTTCAGAATTATTTTAGTACTATAGTTGCAACATATCGAAATTTGGTCTAAATCTGGATATCAAATTGCTCAATGCCAATGGTCATTAACTTAAAATAAGTTATCCCAAAACACAGAAACGAGTAACTCTGCAACAAGGACAATTTAAACCAACAACTCTCGACAACGAACAGAATTGTTGAGGTAGAGAATGTTTTAAAGTGCATTCTGCTTTAGCTAACCATGAGGTTTTGCTGCAACGCAGCCCAGTGTCGAGGAAGGGGAAAAAAAATATCGCGAGTCGGTTACCGGGAAAAAATATGGTAAACAAAAAAAGGGGGGATGGAAAAAAAAGAAAAACCGTCGGTGAAAACCATAAAAGGGAAGACAAAAATGAGAACAGAAAATGATTGCATCGCTAGATAAAATGTGACGATATGGTTGTCGGAGGAGAGAGAGAGAGAGAGAGAGAGAGAGAGAGAGAGAGAGAGAGAGAATATGATGATGACACGAGTCGAGCGACGAGGAATGGTTGAAACGCTAAGGAACAAACATTCGGTATCTTCTTCGTTCAGTTACACGGTGAAAGAGAGAAAGAGGCGGAGGAGGAGGAGGAGGTCCGTCCCATTAATTCATTAGACGGGCGAGAGGTCTTATAACTGGGACGGACATAGCCGTGACAGAACTAGTCCCTGGAGTGAATGCGAAATCAAAGATATTGAAAAAGGAAAGATAAGGATAAGCGGTACTAGCAAGAGAGGAGCAGCAGTCAGCGGTCGACCTACACACCACCGCAGCGCCGCCGCTACTCGCTGGGGCTCTCTCTCGCCTCCCCGATCAATATGGCCGTACGCGGCCACCTTTTTGGCGACGACTTAGATTAGCGACCTCTCCACTTGGCCCCTTCTCAATAAAGTACTAACCATGGAAATGCCATAATGGGAATGGAGTTTGCCAATGAAAGTCACGTAGAGTAAATATCCATCATCTCCGACGACCTGCAATTCGTATCCTCCGTTGGAAATTTCGCGTTCAGAACACCTAAATTTCTACAATAAACTCAACCATTCTGAGCTGTTCCTTTTACCTCCCCGCGGTGTTGCCAAGTGTGCATAAAAATAGATGCACAAAATTGTTGGATCTTCGATAAGTTTCTTATTTGTCAACGGAATTGAATTTTTCACCTACCATGCGATGGGTCGTATTTTGCACGTAATTTAGATTAGCTTAATTCAGTTCCGGGCGCATGCCGCAATTCTCACGATACGACTATTGACAACAAGTCATATAATTTTGAGACTAGAAACCCATGTTTCAGTAGCTGGTCGCCCTGATGTACGTATATTTTGACTTTCAGAAATGTATAAATCCCTTTAACGTCATGAATTAGACATGTACTTCTGACAATACAGTTTTACATAAGGGTAATATAAGGTTATATTTATTTGTTTTTTCTTTCTCCCTGTTTTTGTCTTGCATGAGATAGCCTAGTATCCAAACTTTTTCCTCAACTTTCTGAAAAATCTTCTCAGTCGAACCAACTTGAACAAAAACCGCGTAAAAATCTTTCCCAAAAGCGAAGGGAAAATAAAACCTTTATAACCTGCAACTTGCAATTGTTTCCTTCGGTTTCCAAGAAACTTAAATAGGCCTATCTTTCGCTTAACTATGAAAGGGAGGCGTCTGTTGCTTTAGAAGATCCGAATGTGGTAGTGAGGATGAGACCAACACACGATAACGTAGACTTCGTAATGATATTTAATGAATGCAAAATATATTCATTGAGCAGAGAAAATCGATAGGAGATACGGTACTGGTTTAGTGAAGCAAGAACCATCTCTCGTGGAGACTTTAACCCCTCCCCTGCCATCACCCCTCCCTCCCTCCCCTCCCCACCCACTGGAAAGAAAGAAAGAATGAAAGGGAGCAATGTCATTGCTCCTTTTGTCTTTGCTGTTTTCACCCCCAACTGAACAAATTCATTCTTGCAACGATGGTCTGTATAACGTAAGCCTGTATGATGGTGAGTTCTTGTTACGAAGTTGAATGAAGACAGCGCTGCACCAGAGAATTAATCGTTCGATGTGCAGTTACTGAGGTGTGCTCTGTTTGACGTCATTTTTTTTTCTAAATCTTTTTCCGATTCAGGAAATGACAGAATCTCCCGGGAATATTTGCGATAGCGGACATAGGGATTTAAACAACAAGCAAATTTGAAACTTAAGCATTACAACAATCGATCAGCTCTCTCTCTCTCTCTCTCTCTCTCTCTCTCTCTTCAACGGGAAATGTGCTGTATCCACACAATTGTTAAATAAAGATGACTAAGACTGAAATGAATGCTTACGTACACTAGAATTATCATGAAGGCATTTGAGGTACTGAGAACAAAACACCCCACAGAAACGCACACACACGCACCTACACACACACACACACACACACACACACACACACACACACACACACACACACATATATATATATATATATATATATATATATATATATATATATATATATGCGTGTATATGTAATGATAGTTAGATAGATAGATAGATAGAGAGCCAAATTACTGTAACCGAAAACGTAGACCTAAATGTACTTTGATACACGTGCCTAAAAAATATCAGTATTGTTGCCATGTATAGAATATTTATACTAAGAAAACCGATGGCTTAGAAATGTATGAAAAACCGAATGAAGTAACAAAGAAAGGTCCAAGAAGACACTGCCGCATCCGTATTCTGTATACACGTAACGATTGAATAGGACTAGAGATAGGAACGTACAAGCTCTGCACACAAAACACACGCCACCGGCTGAGTGCCTCTGTCCTTATTATTATTATTATTATTATTATTATTATTATTATTGCAAGGCATTTTCAAACGACGTATCGAATTTTTTATTAGAATAGTTACTTTGAAGATATGGCTGTATAAAGTACATGTCCTTTACATCACAGCCAAAATCGTATGTGAAATTCAGGATGATCATGATAGACTCTCGTTGGGTCTAGTGTGAACTTCGTTTACTATTGTCTTTTATTGTTTTTAACAAAGTGAAACTCCTTTAACAAAGGAAACTTCAACAGCTACTTCACCTACCTACACACAACTCACATCAGGAGCACGTTGACCCCCCAAAATATAGTTACACATGAGTCTTTTGAGTTGTTGTTATGTACGTGAGACACATCAACATCACGTTAATCCCCTCAACGTATTCTACTTAGAAGTCGTATGAACAGCACAATGACCAAGTTACTTTTACCTGCTTACACAAAAGACTCACCTGTATCTCGTTGTCCCTGTTACATAGTTAAATATATCTTACACAGACGTCTCACCAGTACCACGTCCACTTAAGTATACGTATTCCGTACAGCACGGTTCCCTTTGTTCTAGTTATACTGCTGGTTTCCCGATTGACGAAGCTAAAGCGCGTTGTGGATGGCCATTCTGTGAACGGGTGACCGTCACTAAATGTTTTAAAAGACTTTATTTTGAAGGAAACAGAGTATGAGACTAGGGATTTCACATATTTAGGCGTTTTTATATGGAAGTTAGGCTTATTAATAATAATAATAATAATATAATAATAATAATAATAAATAATAATAATAATAATAAAAAATAGATAGATAAATAAAGAGAAAATATATCTTAGCACATTTGATAGCTATGGCAGCCACTTTCTTTTAGCAACTCTTCATTCTTGTAACTATAAATACGATTAGGAGAATTTATTATTATTATTATTATTATTATTATTATTATTATTATTATTAAAAATATGCATTTTCAGTGCCAATACTCATGGTTTGTTGCGCCGTCATGTCGTCTCATCAAATCAATCAGTCTCTGGATGGACCCGTTTGTAAATACACTCTTGAAAAAAAAAAATGGGAAGAACTTTTAAAATTTTCCAAGGTTCGTACCCAAAAAGAAATCGTCGCCAAAAAAAATAAAAAAGAAAAAAAAATCGATGAATTGTCTATAGTCTTGGGTGCGTTCGTTGCTCCCAGTTGGTTTTTTTTTTTTATAAAAAAACTTTCTCTCACTTTCAAAGATGTTAGGCCCACTCTCTTTATCCTCTTCTCTTTCTTAGTAATTAATCAGGGAGGCTTTTGTTAAATGACTAATTATTACAATAATAAAAAGCGTTTGGAAACCGCAAATCTCCGCCAAGGCTGAGCTGTCTACTCCCCGCATTCCTTTCTTAGTATTTTGAACATAGTATCATTTATTATGTGACTAAATTACGATAGCAAACAAGTAAAAAATGTGCCGAAGTTTCTTCGGCGCAATCGAGTTTTCCGTACAGCTGCTACAGCTATAATCAAGGCCACCGAAAATAGACCTAGCTTTCGGTAGTTTCGGTGTAATGCTGTATGAGCCGCGGCCCATGAAACTTTAACCACGGCCCGGCGGTGGCCTGTCCTATATCGTTGCCTGAAGCACGATTATGCCTAACGTTAACTTTAAATAAAATAAAAACTACTAAGGCTAGAGGGCTGCAATTTGGTATGTTTGATGATTGGAGGGTGGATGATCACCATACGAATTTGCAGCCCTCTAGCCTCGGTAGTTTTTAAGACTGAGGGCGGACAGAAAAAAAGTGCGGACGGACAGACAAAGTTGGCACAATAGTTTTCTTTTACAGAAAACTAAAAACAAATAGGAATCGCAAATCTCCGCCAAGACCGAGCTGTCTACTACTGCCCGCTTCCCTTTCTTAGTAATTAATCAGGGAAGCTTTTGTTGTGTAAATAAATTAATATAATTACAAGCGTTTAGAATCCGCAAAGCTCCGACAAAGCTGAACTAACTACTGCTTGCCATAAAATGTCTCTTATATTCTTTAAAGCTATTTTCCTATCTCTCCCAACATCTAATCATGGGACCAGTGTCCCCCAATTTCTGATCACGCGACCAATGTTTGTTCATTTTTTGTTGAGAATTCTCTAATGACATTCGGCGTGATCTTGCTAACAAACGGAGGAACAAACAAGCAAACTGAACGAGATATAAAAATCTCCTTTTCAGAGGTAACAAAGATAATTGGAGAAAATTTTATTATAATCTAAGTACGGGGATTTAGTCTTAGAAAATGTAGCTTGTTGAGTAATATAAAAATGTTAGTGATAATGAGACTATTGTTGGACAAAGGAAACATGATAGGGCTACGATATTTCCACCACCCACTTCACTACAAGAAACATATATATATATATATATATATATATATATATATATATATATATATATATATATATATATATATATATATATACATATATAATATATATATATATATATATATATATATATATATATATATATATATATATATATATATATATATATACACACAGTAACAGTAATAGTTCCTCATTGGACGGGTTGGTATCGTTCTCAGCTAGCACTCTGCTGGGCCTGCTTTCGAATCTCCGACTGGTCAATGAAGAATTATAGAAATGTATTTCTGGTGATAGAAATTCATTTCTCGTTATAATGTGGTTCGGATTCCACAATAAACTGTAGGTCCCATTGCTAGGCAACCAGTTGGTTCTTAGCCACGTAAAATAAATCTAATCCTTCGGGCCAGCCCTAGGAGAGCTGTTAATCAGCTCAGTGGTCTGGTTAAACTAAGGTATACTTAGTAACAGCAGTGGAGTAGATGCTTTGGAACTTTCGCTGCTCATTCATAGCCCCTCCTGTGTTCTCAGTTGGAAAGTTCCATCCTCGAAATTGTCGGAGTTAACAAATGTCAAGAGTCCTGAGAAGACTGAGTATAATTTGCCTGGTAAAAGCATCTCTAATTAGCACGGAATCATAATGACAGCTTGGATTTCATTTGCTCTTAGGAATCGTCTTCATGAAAACAAATAAATGAGAATTATATTAGTTTTAAGTATAATAATTATATTGATAACAACCTTCGTTAGATAACAGCATGCTGTCTTAGTGATTTTAGTACATTAAGAAGTCTAGAGTGAATATATTAAGAAGGCCAGAGTGAGTACATTAAGAAGTCTAGAGTGAATTTATTAAGAAGTCTAGAGTGAATTTATTAAGAAGGCTAGAGTGAATTTATTAAGAAGGCTAGAGTGAACATATTAAGAAGGTTAGAGTGAACATATTAAGAAGGTTAGAGTGAACATATTAAGAATTCTAGAGTGAATGTATTAAGTAGTCTGGAATGAATATATTAAAAAGGCTAGAGTGAATACATAAAGAAGTCTAGAATGAATGTATTAAGAAGTCTAAAGGTGAATATATTAAGAAGGCTAGAGTGAACATATTAAGAAATCTAGAGTGAACACATAAAGAAGTCTAGAGTGAGTGTATTAAGAAGTCTAAAGTGAGCATAGCAAAAAGTCCAGAATAGATTAAGAAGTCCAGGTTGGACGAGGTACGTATTGTAATTGCAGTCTGAAAACACGGAGATCTTCGGCACTCACGATCTTAGCCCCGTAGCAGATCTTAGACCTCGGGTCTTAGAAAGAGAGAGACCTTAGGAAGAGAAAGATCCCAGATCTTAGAAAGAGTAAGACCTTAGGAAGAGAAAGATCCCAGATCTCAGAAAGAGTAAGACCTTAGGAAGAGAAATATCTCAGCTCTTGGAAAGAGTAAGACCTTAGGAAGAGAAAGATCTCAGCTCTTAGAGAGAGTAAGACCTTAGGGAGAAACAGATCTCAGAAAGAGTAAGACCCTAGGAAGCGTAAGATCACGGAAAGAATAAGATCTTAGATATCATCATATCTTAGAGTAAGATTCAAGATCTCAGAAATATTAAGATCTTAGAGCTCAGATCTTAGAAAGAGTAAGATCTCAGAAAAACTAAGATCTCAGAGAGAGTAAGATCCCAGAAAGATTAAGATCTCAGAAAGATAACGATCTCAGAAATAGTAAGATCTTAGATCACGGATCTTAGAAAGAGCAAAATCTCAGAAAAACTAAGATCTCAGAGAGAGTAAGATCCCAGAAAGAGTAAGATCTCAGAAAGATAACGCTCTCAGAAATAGTAAGACCTTAGATCCCAGATCTTAGAAAGAGCAAAATCTCAGAAAAGGTAAGATCTCAGAGAGAGTAAGATCTTAAAAAGAGTAAGGCTCCCCAGCAAGCAGCAGCCCGCATTACCACCTAGAATGAGAATTCAGAAATAAAGCGCTCCATTGGTCCAACGGAACATCGACTCACGGCCTGACTAAGAAGTCTGACTCACCAAGGTGCCGAGCTTATAAACAAATGTCAAGGAGTCAAGCAACTCACGGTTCCTATGGTGATTTCACTGTGATTGTAATTTAAGTATGGTGAAGGGGGTTTAGATGAGATATCTGTAGTGATGAACACGATACTGTGAAGACACTGTTTTTTTGCTGATCGTTGAAAATGTCTGTTTTACTTTCAACAACAGTCAAGGAATCAAGAAATTCACAATTCATATAGTGACTTCATTATGATTGTGATTTAAGTATAGTGAAGGGTGGGTTTATAAAGGCATGTCTATAGTGCTGGACACGGTACAGTGAAGCTACTCTATTATACACATCATTAAAGACGTTTATTTTACTTTTAACAACAATCAAGGTGTCAAGAAACTCACAATTCCTATGGTGGTTTCACTATGATTGGGATTTAAGTATAGTTAAGGGTTTTAAAAAGAAATATCTAGAAAACTAGACACTATATTGTGGTGATAATATGATTTCAATCTAGTTAAAAAGTGATATCTAGAGAACTAGACACTATATTATGAAGATAATATGATTTCAGTCTAGTTAAAAAGTAATATCTTGAAAACTAGACACTATACTATAAAGATACTATGATCTCAGTCTAGTTACAAAGAAATATCCAGAGAACTAGACACGGTATTATAAAGATAAAATGATCTCAGTCTAGTTAAAAAGTAATATCTAGAGAACTAGACACTATACTATGAAGATAATATAATCTCAGTCTAGTTAACGAGTAATATCTAGAGAATTAGGCACTATACTATGAAGATAATATGTTCTCAGTCTAGTTAACGAGTAATATCTAGAGAACTAGACACTATACTATGAAGATAATATGATCTCAGTCTAGTTAAAAAGTAATATCTAGAGAACTAGACACTATACTATGAACATAATATGATCTCAGTCTAGTTAAAAAGTAATATCTAGAGAACTGGACACTATACTATGAAGATAATATAATCTCATTCTAGTTAAAAAGAAATATCTAGAGAACTAGACTCCGTACTATGAGGATAATATGATTTCATTCTAGTTAAAAAGTAATATCTTAAAAACTAGACACTGTATTATGAAGATATGATTTTACTCTAAAAAATAATATCCGGAGAACCAGACACTACTTAGAAGATATGATTTTAGTCTAGTTAAAAAATAATATCTAGAGAACTGGACACTATACTAAGAAGATATGATTTTAGTCTAGTTAAAGAAATGTCTAGAAAACTATACACTATACTAAGAAGATAATATGATTTTAGTCTAGTTAAAAAGTAATACCTAGAAAACTAGACACTATATTATGAAGATATGATTTTAATCTAGTTAAAAAGTAATATCTAGAGAACTAGACACGGTACAATGAAGATAATAATGAGGATAATATGATTTTAGTTTAGTTTAAGGGATTTAAAAAGAATATCTAGAGTGCTGGACACTCTACTGTGAAGACACTGTTTTACTCATCACTTAAGACGTCCATCTTACTTTACAAACCGAAGAACTCGGGACATTATCACGAAATGGCACAAGTGAAAATATGGACTGAAAAGTAACTGGCGTACCATTGCGAAAGATATCCAGTAAGCCACAGCTGCAGTTGTGATATTTCTTCACGCATCCGTCGGAAAAATAAAGTCCAGTGTAATTTTATGCGTCTTCGTGATCTTAAGCATAATGGATTACCTTAAAGAACTCGCTTATTAAATTTCTCAATCAATCAGTAAGTTTGAAATTTCAAACGTAAATGGAATATCTTAAGTTCACTATAGACAGTCGTATTTTGATGAGAAATACATTTGTTAGAATAGCAAAATATCAAAAGATATTTTGCAAACGTTTCTCTCATTGCATTATCAAGTTACGGAATTTCATCTCATCTTCTGTGCTCACGATTCCCATACTCGCCCCTCTTTCAAGAGGCGTTAATACTCCGTTTTCTCGCATTCTTAAGGATTAGGTTAGACAAGGGCAATAAGTTACTCCTTTCCGTCGGCCTCTAAACAAAAAAAAGTTCTCCATAGCGAGACTGATTGTCATTGTTTGTTCAAAGAAGTATTGAATGCGACGTCAGTAACCATAGTCTTGTAACGTCAGTGTGTAGTATTAAATAAATCAATCAGACAAAGTAATCGATAAAGTTTTCCTTCACAAACAAGGCAGTACATCCTTGCATTACTGTTACGTGAACAGAGATATATAATAGAATAAGTTTTGCAAAACAGCCGGAGACAAATTTAAACTAGTTCATTAAGAAATGAAATGCATCGACTCTAAGGATAAATGAAAAATAAAACATTAAAAATGACCTTATTATAAAGAGGTTGGTTCGAGAAATCACTATGGCTTCCATCGAATGTTAGTGTTTATAGTGTGCGTGTACTAGCTTACGCCGGCGAGCGCATCTCATCTCCCCAGATATCCCTCTTTTTATTGGATAATTTCTTCATAAAATTATTAGGGTCTGTATGGTTCTTTTTTATTGTATAACCCGTAGGGTAGTGATACCGTCAGTTCAGCTCACGTGGTGCACTGTAAACATTACTAAAGGCTGTTTGCAGCGTTCCTTGGGCCTCTAATTGTACCCACTTATTAGCCTTTTAGTTTATCC
The DNA here is from genome assembly GCF_040412425.1 of Macrobrachium rosenbergii. Taxonomy (NCBI): domain Eukaryota; kingdom Metazoa; phylum Arthropoda; class Malacostraca; order Decapoda; family Palaemonidae; genus Macrobrachium; species Macrobrachium rosenbergii. Next base: position 43,955,252 of record NC_089741.1, read on the forward strand.
CTGCTCCGACATCCTGAAAGTGCCCCAAATTTTCTTAAATCAAACCAGTTCTTTATTGTATGGTTTTGTGGGCCGTATTATTCCTTTAAACTTTAACTCCGTTCATTTACGTCAGTGTCATGAGCTACTCATTTCAAATTCAACCGTTTACGTAAGTCATCATGACCAACTCATATACATAGTAACAGCTGATCATTTTCTCAAGCGGCCAAAAACCAACTCATTTTAAAACTGGTTAAGTTTTTTTACTGGGTCATAAACCAATCATCTTATCTATTATTCTTTTACTCACTTGTCGTAAACAACACATTTTAACTCCCCGTTATTTTCGAAAGTGGTCACGAACCACCGATTTTAATATTATGTTCGTTTACTCAAGTTGTTTTGAATAACCAAGTCTAAAACCTGTTGATTTTCTTAAATGCGTATTATTATTATTATTATTATTATTATTATTATTATTATTATTATTATTATTATTATTATTATTATTGTTCATTAGGAAGAAGTAAGAGGAAGTCGAGGGTAAACAGAAAGAAGAGATCCCACTTATTAAAAAAGAAAAGAAAATAGATAAATAGATAAAAATGTATTAAAATCTAAGAAGAATAGTATTAGGGTAGTAATGCATTGCATTTTCCCTTGAATTTCTGAAGTTCCACTCGCATAGACTGAGCTCAGAGGTACACACCAGTCGTGTTGATAAGACATTTTTTTTTTTTTGTAGGGGTGTGGAGCGGCCAACTGTGGAAGTTTTCTGAACTGGAGTTTCATCCACGATTCAGCAATGAAGGGGAGCACATTAATGTTCCCTCATACATATACATATATATATATATATATATACATATATATACTATATATATATATATATATATATATATATATATATATATATATATATATATATATATATATATATTCATATATTATGTATATATATATATATATATATATACATATATATGTATATATATATATATATATATATATATATATATATATATATATATATATAAAGAGAGAGAGAGAGAGAGAGAGAGAGAGAGAGAGAGAGAGAGAGAGAGAGAGAGAGAGAGAGAGAGAGAAACATCTCAGGCGAGGTAGAACTCTTGGAAGATTCCATTAAATCCCAACGTGCGTCTGTTATTTCTAGAAGTGAATTTTGTACCTGGCGTGTAGACGACTGTGGATGATCGCGACTGGGGAAGATGATGATTTACCGATCAGCTGCAATGCTTACTTTTGCAACTGAACCTATAAAGAATTGTTTTACTCTATGAACAATGCAAAATATCATTTGCACTTTTACCTGTAAAATAATAAGTGTAACAATGAAATATTTTCATGCGAAGAGCACTTGGAAACGATATGCAGGATGTTAAGAAAAAAAAAATCAAGATCAGTATTGAACTCGAAATGATAGAAAGTATAATTTTTTTTCTGTTCTAGATTAAACGAAGATGAAAATTGAATAGCAGGAAATATGACTTTTCTTTTGTGTAGAGAAAGAATAAATAAATAAATAAAAAATGAGAAAATGGCGGCATCATCTGGTGAATATTTATTTATTTAGAATAGTTTTTAATCAAAAGGATGATTTTTTTTTTTTTTCATTTACGTAAGAATGACTTTTGCGTTCAAAAATCATTATTCTTGCAAGAAATAATCTCGAGAAATGTTTGAAAATATTTTTAGAATATATATTTTACTCCGATGTGTGTAATTAAAAAAACAGGGAGCAGCTTTTGAAAGAATCCTTAAACATAAAACCAGCAAAAATTATTGGCACACCATGAGTAGTATTGCCCGATGGAGCCGTTGTAGTTGTAGTTGTAGTAAGAAAATATAATGATGAAGAGCATTATTAATAATGTTAATTGTAATTCCAAAGCCCTTCTGGGGTTAGTGCTGTCAGTGCACCTTACATGGAACACTGCAGGCATTGCTAAAGGGGGAATGTGAAGCATTCCTTCGACCTCCAGCAGCACCCATTTTTAGCCTTTTACTTTACCTGCACTCCCACTACCTTTATTCAGTCTTGCTGTCCAACATCTCTAACTGTTACTTTCATAGCACTGCTGTGGATTTTTCTCTCATTTCCACCCTTAGGTCCTTGTGCTTCATCTCATTTATTTTCTGGATCTCTTTAGCTTGCTGTCCAGCTCCTCCAACTCCCTCTTTTCACGGAATGGCTGAAAGTGGCCCAATGCTTGACGTCATAGCTTAAATTTCATAAATCATAAATAAAGAAGCGTAAAATCAAACGAAAAGCTTAGGCTTTACTCCAATAAAACGACAAATTACCAACAAAAAAGACTTTATGGGAATGAAATGACAAAGTTAATCAAGGAAAGACTTTACACGAATAAAACGACAAAGCTAATTAAGAAAAGTCTTCACACGACTAAAGTGACAGGGTTATTCACGAAAAGGCTTCGTAAGAATGCAACAAAGTTAATTGCAAAAAGAAAGCGGTAAAGTTCATCACAAAAAGACTTTACATGAATAAAATTACAAAGTTAATTACAAAGTTAGTCACGAAAAACTTTACGCTGATAAAGTGACAAAGTTAAAGACTTCACGCAAATAAGATGACAGAGTAAAAGACTTCACGCGAATAAGATGACAAAGTAAAAGACTTCACGCGAATAAAATGACAAAGTAAAAGACTACGTGGATAAAATGACAAAATAAAAGAATTTACGCGAATATGAGAAAGTAAAAGACTTCACGCGAATAAAATAACAAAGTAAAAGGCTTTACGCGAATAAAATAGCAAGGTAAAAGGCTTTACGCCAATAACATGACAAAGTAAAAGACTTTACACGAATAACACGACAAAGCAAAAGGTTTTACGCGAATAAAATGACAAAGTAAAAGACTTCACGCGAATAAGATGACAAAGTAAAAGACTTCGAATAAGATGACAAAGTAAAAGACTTCACGCGAATAAGATGACAAAGTAAAAGACTTCACGTGAATAAAATGACAAAGTTAAAGGCTTTACGCGAATAAAATGACAAAGCAAAAAGACCTTACGTAAATAACATGACAAAGTAAAAGACTTTACACGAATAACACGACAAAGCAAAAGGTTTTACGCGAACAAAATGACAAAGTAAAAGACTTTACGCGGACAAAATGACAAAGTAAAAGACTTCACGCTGACAAAATGAATAAAACGACAAAGTCAAAGACTTCACGCGAATAAAATGACAAAGCAAGAGACTTTTCACGAACAAAATGACAAAGTCAATCGCGAAAAAGACTTTCCGATAACGAAAAGACAAAGCTAATCACGAAAAAGACTTCACACGAATGAAACGACGAAGTAAATCACGAAAAGGCTTCACACGAAACGGGGAAAGTCCTAGATATGAGAGCGGAGAAGTGTCCAGTCACTCTGGTCTACGTGTCCACAGGGCCAGCAATTATGCAGTGCTTGTAACAGGCAATTCGGTCGCATTAATGAACGGTCTCCTCTCTTGTTACCCGAAATAAAGAGGATCTGAGGGTGTGTGTGTGTGTGTACGTGCGTCGGGAAGGATTGAATAAATCCTTCTGCTGCTGCCGCCGACTTTCCTTCAAGGAATCAACAAGCGTGATCAGTCGACGTTATGCTAATCTCTTTCTCTCTGTGTATATATATATATATATATATATATATATATATATATATATATATATATATATGTATATATATATATATATATATATATATATATATATATATATATATATATATATATATATATGTGTGTGTGTGTGTGTGTGTGTGTGTGTGTGTGTGTGTGTGTGTGTGTAGCAGACTGGCGCACTTACTGTATATGTTAATAGTTCTCTCTCTCTCTCTCTGTATATATATATACAGTATATATATATATATATATATATATATATATATATATATATATATATATATATATATATATATATATATATATATATATATATATATATATATATATATATATATGTATGTATGTAGCAGACTGGTGAGTTTATTGTATAATATGTTAACAGTTCTCTCTCTCTCTCTCTCTCTCTCTCTCTCTCTCTCTCTCTCTCTCTCTATATTATATATTATATATAGAGAGAGAGAGAGAAAGAGAAGAGAGCAGAACTCATCTTATATGTTAATAGTTTCTCTTCTCTCTCTCTCTCTCTCTCTCTCTCTCTCTCTCTCTCTCTATATATATATATATATATATATATATATATATATATATATATATATATATAGGCACAAGTGTATCAAGTATAGTTCAATAGTTTAATATCAAATTTCTATCTAAACCTTGGAAGTAACTTAACCCCCAAATGAAATTATAGTTCATAAATGCTTCTGCTCCAGGCAGGATTCGAACCTGGGCCTCTCATGTTTCGTTCGCTAATGGTTTAGTTTTTATATTCATTCAAGCATCGTAATGTTGAGACAAGAAAATATTTAAATTTTTTGTGTTAAACCTAGTTTTATTTTTTTTAACATAATACCGGAAAGTAATGGTCTGGTTTGCTTGTTCCATAGCCATACGACCAAATATGTAATGTTTATTATTATTATAGACTAAATAATAATGTTTTTGGCATTATAGACCAAATAATGATGTTTATTAGTACTATTTGTCTACAGTATTTGAAGTATGTCCATGTCATCTGATACATTCCTTTTAGATCAGCTGGCAAGATTACCTGTTGAATGGCACGTTTGCTTACTTCATTATATAACAGAAATAACTTGTGTCGTGCCAACCGAAGTCACTGACACCACAGAGAGAGAGAGAGAGAGAGAGAGAGAGAGAGAGAGAGAGAGAGAGAGAGAGAGAGAGAGAGATCATTTGTGATATAATCATGGGTTTATTTTACTGTTAATGATGAGACAGCGTGTGTCATGGAAAAGAGTCTCTGATGCCTTAGAGAGAGAGAGAGAGAGAGAGAGAGAGAGAGAGAGAGAGAGAGAGAGAGAGAGAGAGAGAGAGCCATATTCATGGGAAAACCCTGACCATGAATGGGCTTCTCACGCCCTCGGGATTGATTGATGTATATCTAGTGGCGTTACAACAACAGAGGCAATTTACTCGGGTGCCTTTTGGGAGAGAGAGAGAGAGAGAGAGAGAGAGAGAGAGAGAGAGAGAGAGAGAGAGAAGGAAAACGCCATAATCATGGTAAAATCCTATGCATGAATGGCGGAAGTAGAAAACCTAGAAAGCGCGCTTCGTATGTCCCTCTCAGGACGCAGCGAAGTTTCCGTTGGGATCTTATGGGTCTACGTTTTCCCTGGAAGCCACAGCCGACGACTTCTTGAAACGGCCGCCGAATCCAACCAGGACAAAACTGTTGCTTATCTTCAATCAAAATATTAAAATTAAGCAAGAAGTCCCTCATAATTATGCTAATTATTAATTATTGATTAATAGGTTCACATATGTAATATTTAAGGTTGTCGCTAGACGAAGATTCGACATTTTAAGGAAAGAACCAAATTTTCCCCACGTCTTCGTAATCGTAAATGTTTCTCAAAATGTTTCGTTTTCTTTATAAATATACGTTCCCCTACTATATTTCTTATATGAGCAGTGGTCTTAATCCTTTAATAATGAACAAAACTCACTGGAAAGTGTTGTAGAACTTTCTCCTGCTGATGGCAGGTGAAACTTTCCACCAGTATGGTCTACTATGCGCAATGCCTTGGGGTTGGCAATAAAGCAAATGTGAAGGAAGTGGATGTTTGATTAAATATGAAGTAGGCCAGTCATTGAACTCCTTATTATATTGGAAGAATATATCAACAATTGTCAAATAAATAGCAAATTTAAACGAAAAACAAAATCAGTTGAAAGAGTTTTTGGTTATGAAATGTATACATTTATAGGCCTATAAGGCATTTAATTTTTATTGCAAAGTTGTCTTATTATTATTATTATTATTATTATTATTATTATTATTATTATTATTATTATTATTATTATACTACTACTACTTATTACTACTACTACTCAGTAAAATCCTCCAAGGTTACGAATGCATCCATTTACTTATATATAATTGTGGAATCTTTAATCATATCATTATTATCATTATTAATACAATAATTATTGCAATTCCTCAGCACCAAGCGAACACATTTCAAGGGCAGACCCGCTCAGACTGAAGGTAGATCCTGCCTCCATCTCCGTGTAAGCCTAAAAGCGAGAACGTTAGGATAATAAAGATAAATACAATAAAGCAAGGAGCAGACGTAGGCCGATGTTGTGAGAGGGAGACAGGAGTTCGGCGTGAGGATTCGAATCTGTTTTAAGAAAGAGAGAATTATAACTGTTGGGGATGGAAGGGGAGTTAGGGAGGGTGACGGGTTGGGGAGGAGGAGGAGGAGGAGGAGGCGGAGGGGAATGTGTTGGGTTAAGGTTTATGGGGAGGGAAAGTACAAGGAAAGAAGGGGGGGGAGGGGGAAGAAGCAGAAGAAGGAATAATAGGGTGGGGCGAGGGAGTAAGTAGGAATAAGGGTTCATAATAGCTGTCTCTCTCTCTCTCTCTCTCTCTCTCTCTCTCTCTCTCTCTCTCTCTCTCCGCCATTCAACGTATTGATCGTTCGAGACTTGTTTCTCTCTGTCTGTTCGTTCTTTGGCTTGGATGGATGCTTATTCGATATAGCTATCTCTCTCTCTCTCTCTCTCTCTCTCTCTCTCTCTCTCTCTCTCTCTCTCTCGTTTCGCAAGACGTTAAACTGAAGTTGCTTAATGTCTTGACATGGCCGTCACTCCGTTGTCAATGCGTAAGTTTGACCAAGATCTTGGCTTACACGCTGTGGCTTCTCATTACCATAATAGATGCAGCTTCAAGCAATATGTTCGTTCCTGATTTAAGATGAAATTGAAGTAACGTTTTTCCATTTTAGTTTTAATAAGTTCCATGTTTTTATTTTTTTTAAGATGAGTTTAAAGCAATGTTCGTAACTTTAGTTTAAAGCGAATAAAAGAATAACTTCTGTATTTTTAAAGTATGATTTAAAGTAATATGTTAATTCAGTTTAAATGTAGTATTTTAAATTTTATTACGATTTTTTAATTAAATCGATGATTTCTGTATTAATTTAAAGTTAATTTAAAAGTATGTTTTTCAAGAATTTAAATAAAATTTTAACTCAGTCTATAAAGGAATTTCAGAGTAATATCACCTTTAATGTAAAAGTACTTTAGGATGATATTTCCATTCATAACTAAAATTTGAACCAATATTTTCCATCTTAATCTGAATGTAATATTTTTCTCTCCCAAATTAAAATTGATATGAAATATTGTTCACTATTAATTTTTAAAAACTTTAATTACCTTCACGCTCAATTTGAAGTAAGTTCTAAGCAAAGTTCTTATTATTAATTCATTTTTAATTGAGATATATCGAATTTAAAGTAACATTTTCATTCCTATTTTAAAAGTAATATAAAGTCATATTTTCATTTTTATATAAAAATAGTATCATTAAAAATAATTAAGATATTGTTTTTATCCTTACAGTTAAAGTAACTTACTCTCTTCGTGTTTTGGGAATCTACATTATTTTCATTTTCATATTTTGAAAATTAATTTAAACTGGATTTAAGGTTGCATTTTCAGCCTTAACTGAAAGACATTGAAAGCCAATATTTTGGTCCTTAATGTAAAATGAATTAAAGGGAAGTTAAGGTAATACACCCACTCCTTATTCAAAGTTAGTCTAAAGGACACATTTGTACTTTTTAATTTAAAGTTCCCGGCCAATATATATTTTTTTTTTGCTACAGTTGCAAAATATAACTACTGTATTTTCAGTTTTTCCTTCAGCTAAAGGGAAAATTCGACTGACACTGTAACCTTGTTATTATTATTATTATTATTATTATTATTATTATTATTATTATTATTATTATTATGATGATGATTGATTGATTGATTGATTGATTATTATTATTATTATTATTATTATTATTATTATTATTATTATTATTATGATGATTATTATTATTATTATTATTATTATTATGAAAAAAGATGAAACAGAGCCAAGAGATAAGTATCGTGAAATGCTACGAACCTAAAAAATACGAAAAAATAAAAATCAGCAAATCAAAAAGAGCATAAACAAAAAACAAACGCACAAACGAACAATCAATTGTTTAGAAATAAGGAAGAAAAATTACAAAGGAGCAAGGCTCTCTGAAGCAGCATTATAAAGTAATAAATAGATATATAAACAAAAATGCGCCGAAGAAACTTCGGCGCAATCGAGTTTTCTGTACAGCCGCTACAGCGTACAATCAAGGCCACCGAAAATAGATCTATCTTTCGGTGGTCTTGTTAAAATGCTGTACGAGCCGCGGCCCATTAAACTTTAACCACGGCCCGGTGGTGGCCAATCCTATATCGCTGCCAGAAGCACGATCATGGCTAGCTTTAATCTTAAGTAAAATAAAAACTACTGAGGCTAGAGATCTGCAGTTTGGTATGTTTGATGATTGGAGGGTGGATGATCAACATACCAATTTGCAGCCCTCTAGCCTCAGTAGTTTTTAAGATCTGAGGGCGGACAGAAAAAGTGTGGACAGAATAAAGTGCGGACGGACAGACAAAGCCGGCACAATAGTTTTCTTTTACAGAAAACTAAAATGTAAATAAATTATTAAAATACAGGGAGAATTGTATTGGGGTTTAGTAATGTACTGCATCTTCGCTTGAACTTCCAAAGTTCCAATTGCAATACATCCTCAGTAGGGAGACTGTTCCACAGTCCAAAGGTGGGAGGAATCAAGGTCCTCTGGAACAACTGAGAAGTCCGACAGCGAGGCACATTTACCACGCACTGGTGCCGACGGAAATGACCAAAGACCTCCATTAGTTCGTATGGTAACTGGAAGCCTTGACCCCCAGGTGACCCGAGAAAAAGTTTCCCCATCTGGTAGAAGGTAGAAGCCTTCCTTCAACTCCCCCCAACCCCTCTCCCTAGTACATTACAGCTGATGGGATTCTATTCAGAGACTGATTATGTTCTCAAACTTAGCGTCTGCTTCTTCATCTCCATAACGGGTCCTTCGCCGTTCGTGATGGATATTGGAAAGAGAAGAAATAAT
>NC_089741.1:43969357-44089357 GCF_040412425.1 Macrobrachium rosenbergii
CAAGCAGTTTTTTTTTTTTCATTTAACATCGCTGGAAGATCCTTAATATTCAAAATTTTTTTTGGGGGGGCGGGTTTAAGTAAGCTTACCGTAAGAACCAGAAACGTTCCTTTGAAAAGAGTACTTTCGAGCAGGTAATACTAAGAGGATAATACTTTTGAGAAGGTAATATTTCTAAACTGAAATTTTTGAGCAGGTAAAGCTTTTGAGGTGGTAATACTTTCAAGCAGGTAATACTTTCGGGCAAGTAATACTTTTAAGTTGGTAATTGTTTTGAGCAGACAACCCTTTTAAGCTGGTAATACTTTCGAGCAGGTAATACTTTTAAAGCTGGTAATACTTTCAAGCAGGTAATACTTTTAGGGTGGTAATACTTTCTAGCAGGTAGTACTTTTAAGGTGGTAATACTTTCTAGCAGGCAAAACTTTGAAGCTGGTAATACTTTCGAGCAGGTAATACTTTTAAGCTGGTAGTATTTTCGAGCAGGCAATACTTTTAAAGTTGGTAATACTTTCCAGCAAACAATACTTTTAGGGTTGCAATACTTTCGAGCAGGCAATACTTTTAAGGTGGTAATACTTTCAAGGCTGTAATACCTTTAAACTGATTATACTTTCGAGCAGGTGATACTTTTACGCTGGTAACTGATACCTGCCAACGTCCACAAATATTTTGTCGAAACCTGTTCATTTGAACTTGCTTTTTAACTGGTAGTACTTTCGAGCAGGTGATACTTTTAAAGTGATAATACTTTCGAGCAGATAATACTTTTAAGCTGGTAATTATTTCGAGCAGGTAATACTTTTAAGCTGTTAATACTTTCGAGTAGGTAACTCTTTTAAACTGTTAATACTTTCGAGCTGGTATTCTTTTAAACTGGCAATACTTTCGAACAGGTAATACTTTTAAGCTGGTAACTGATACCTGCCGGTGTCCACAAATATTTTGGTGAAACCGGTTCATTTGAACTGGCTTGTAAGCTGGTAATACTTTCGAGCAGGTAAGACTTTTAAGCTGGTAATATTTTCGAGCAAATGATACCTATAAGCTGTTAATACTTTTGAGTAGGTAATACCTTTAAGCTGATAATTGAAACTTCCCAGTTTCCGCAAATATTTTAATAAAACCGTTTTATTGGACCTTAGTAAAAGACGAACAGAATTTTGTTGGAAGCTTCAATGATTTGTTTGATTAAAACGAGCAAAAATATAAACACTCTTTACAACAGAAACGAGATAAATGAAAGGAATGCTCTTAGTACGAAGTGAAGTGAGTCGCGGACGCGGCCATCACATTGAATAAACCGCTTGCTTAGCTAGGAGCCGAAATAGTCACGACAGCAGAGGAAACCTACGGTACACACAGACTAGGGTACACTAGGGTACAAACGATTAGGGTACGAACAGAGCGGTTCGAAAACACTTAAGGAGCGCAAGAAACACGCACATCCACGCTGCAGGTTTTTTTTTTTCAGCTATAAAGTCATCAGACCAGGAATACTGTTGGGGAAAAACTGTGAAATGTAGTACACTTACAGTACACGCTATAGTTTTTTTTTTTTTTTTGTCACGTAGAAAGCAATCAAACAATGCGTACGGTATAGTAAAAAAAAAAAAAGGTAGAATTTTAAGTAAATGTGAAAAATAAATGAAGATGGGACACAAATCAAGAGCAACAAGTTTGGTGAACTGGGTATTGAAGAAGAAGAAGATTAGATACGGTAAAACATGTCAAAATTGGGAACAAACACAGATAACAGTGTATGCGAATTATAGATTTAAAAAAATAAAATGAAAGTAGGAAACAGGTGAAGACGGGAAATATAAACAGTAAGAGAGAGAGAGAGAGAGAGAGAGAGAGAGAGAGAGAGAGAGAGAGAGAGAGAGAGAGAGAGAGAGAGAGAGAGAGAGAGATGATCTGTTGAACAGTTGTAAGCCTTTTTAGTTTTCATATGATATATTATGCAATATATATATATATATATATATATATATATATATATATATATATATATATATATATATATACATATACAGTATATGTGTGTGTGTGTGTGTGTATGTACATATATTCATGTATATATATATATTATATATATATATATATATATATATATATATATATATATATATATATATATATATATATATATATATATATATATAGTTGATCAACAGGAAGTGATGGCAGAGAGGAAGTTTACTGAGCAAATGGGTGGCTGAATGAAAGATGCAAATGGAGAGATTAATGTCTGAAGAAAATGGAGTCCTGGACTGATGGAGTGAGTATTCTGAAGATTTGTCGAATATGGAAGACAGAAGGATAAATTCCTGAAGAATGGAAAGACATCAGAGTTAATGGGGTCACAAGTGATGTGATGTTGTACGGCTGTGAAGTTTCGATTGAATGGCTGATCATGGTGTATCAAGGTATTATTATTATTATTATTATTATTATTATTATTATTATTATTATTATTATTATTATTATTATTATTATTATTATTATTATTATTATTATTATTATTATTATTATTATTATTATTATTATTATTATTTAGAAAAACTCCTATCCATATGGAACAAGCTTACAGGGGTATGTCGAGATTAATAGTTGTTCCTTTTTTATAAGGGTCAAAATGATAGAGGAGGCTGCAAGAATTATAAATGGGCACAACGTTACTTAATATTCTAAGGAAAACGTATGGCAAGATTTGGACTGAGAAAGTAAGACAGAGGACAGAATTGATGGGTGACAAAGAGTGTGGTTTAAAACAGGGAAAAGGATGTTTATTATGAAATTCTTATGCTAAAAGTTAAGAGTACCTTAGTTTTACCAGACCACTGAGCTGATTAACAGCTCTCCTAGGGCTAGCCCGAAGGATTAGACTTATTTTACGTGGCTAAGAACCAACTGGTTACTTAGCAACGGGACCTACAGCTTATTGTCTTTGCAACTGAGAACTTCGAAAGCAGTGGGATAGATGTACATGGCATGCATGGGCTTAGAAACTGTATAGTTTAAGATAGAACTAATGAAGATGTAAGATGTAGGATGTTCTGAATGATATAAAAATAAAATTTGAGAATTATTGAAAGTTTCTATGACAGTAGTGAAGCACGTAGTAGGATTAATAAACAGAGTGACTGGTTTGGTGTAAAATTAAAGTGAGACAAGGATGTAGTATTTCTACACGGAATTTCAGTATTTTTATGGATTGAGTGATTTAGGTAGTTAGAGACACGATAGTAAGTGTGGACGAAAATTTGTGGAATATAAAAATTTTTTACGAATGGAGTGTAGAACGGTTGATGTCAGATGAGACAGGAATGACTAAGAATAGCGAAGAAAGACTGCAGAAACTAGTGATAATTTGAAAGTGTTTGCAAGAGGAGAAGGCCGAAAGTGAAAGTGAGAAGAAAGAATTAGGTAAGGATGGTAAATGGAAACTGGGGAAGTGGAGCAGCTGGATATTAATATGTATGGAACAAGAATGAAAGCAACTGATTCCAGTAGGTGTATTTGGGAGCAAATATCTTGGGTTATGGTGGGATGAGAGAAAAGATGAATTACTGAATGGGTATGGAAAGGAAGGTAGCAGGGTGTTTGCAAAAGGCCTTCAAGAAAGTTGAAGTGTCTATGGAGCCAAAAGGGAAATTTATGAAGGGGTATTATTATTATTATTATTATTATTATTATTATTATTATTATTATTATTATTATTATTATTATTATTATTATTATTATTATTATTATTATATTACAAGCCAAGCTACAGCCCTAGCTGGAAAAGCAGAATGACACAAGGCTATAGAGAATTAAATAGAGAAATAAAGAATAAACTGTAAAAGAGAAAATATCAGAGCAAAACAAATAATATGACTAACATAGAGATATAGATAATACAAATAATAATAAACCATGTCTAATTGCTCAACAAACAAGCACTTGCAACTTGTAAAGAGTACAATACACAAAACTCCCCACGAAGAAAACCTGAAGAAAAACTTCCATACGAAGGAGGAAAGAAAAACTCCTACCTACGAAGGAGGAACAAATCATTCCGAGATACCGTTCGTATATATCGACTTGCCACACATTCATCACATCCATTATTCAGCGTCTAATGATTTCCGAAGGACCCGTAAAAAAACAGTACCCCCTCCCCTCCCCTAGCCCCCCTCTCTCTCTCTCTTAGACGCCTATACTGCGACACGCCCTCTGTTGTGTGTGTGTGACTTATTGCCTTTACTTTTTTCTTGTTCTCTGTTTTTCTTTTTCTTTTTCTTTGTTTTATGTTTAGTATCGCTTCGTTCTGCCGTTATCGGGCGTTGCTTGTTTTATTGCTTCTCGAGGAGTTGTTGGGCGCGCGCCTGCAGGCGCGTGGGTCTTTGCGTGACTGTTCTTGTTTCAGTACGGGGTTTTACAACTGTTATTTTATTCATCGACTGTACTAGTAGATTTTGTAAGTATGGATGTATGTGTGTGTTTGTAAATATATATATATATATATATATATATATATATATATATATATATATATATATATATATATGTATATGTGTGTTTGTAAATATATATATATATATATATATATATATATATATATATATATATATATATATATATATATATATATATATATATATATATATATATATATGTATATATATATTATGCATACTTTACATACGTCCGTACCTACAGTACATATAGAAACAAATGCTTACTGCCTATGAGACAAGCCTCTATCTCGGAATTTAAATTTTTTTAAAAGCTTCCTGGCCAGGACACATTCTTCGTACACCTTTTTAATATTGATAAAATACTTCATTAGTTAATTTTAGCCATTTATCCTCTCGTCATTTACGATGATAGGAAATCGGAAATGACATTGAAGTAAACGTAAAATCAGGCAGGTTGTAAATGTATGATAGCCTGAAATAAAAAAAAAGTAAAAAATGCTCCGGAGTTTCTTCGGCGCAATCGAGTTTTCTGTACAGCGTATAATCAAGGCCACCGAGAATAGATCTTTCGGTGGTGTCAGTATAATGCTGTATGAGCCACGGCCCATGAAACTTTAACCATGGCCCGGTGTTGGCCTATCCTATAACGTTGCCAGAAGCACGATTGTGGCTAAATTTAACCTTCAATATAATAAAAACTACTGAGGCTAGAGGGCTGAAATTTCTTAAGTTTGATTATTGGGGGGTGGATGATCAACATCCCAATTTGCAGCCCTCTAGCCTCAGTAGTTTTGAAGATCTGAGGGCGGACAGAAAAAGTGCGAAGAATAAAGTGCGGACGGACAGACAAAGCCGGCACAGTAGTTTTCTTTTACAGAAAACTAAAAAGGAAAACTCATATAACCTTTAAACAAAAATAGCTTAAAATCGTAAGAGTCTTTCCCGACGGCGCAAATTCGAGTAGGATTTTATGGGTGACCTAAAACGAAGTCTCCTAAAATTGAGAAATAAATTGTTTTAGGGTAACCTAAAATCGGAAAGGTCCTTAAAAATATAAGGTGTTTGGATTGGTAATGACAATTTCAGATGACCTATAACGAAGGTAACCTAACTTTTAGGTGACCTAAAACGAAGACAACCTTAAATCATCGAGACAATTGAGATGACCTAAAATGAAGACAAACTTAAATCGTAAAGACAATTTAGATGACCAAAAACGACGACAACCTAAAATCTTAAAGACAGTTTAGATGACCTAAAACGAGGACACCCTAAAAATCTTAAGACAATTTTAGGTGACCTAAAATGAAGACAACCTAAAATCTTAAAGACAATTTTAGGTGACCTAAAACGAAGACAACCTAAAATCTTGAGGACAGTTTATGTAACCTAAAACGATGGCAGTCTAAAATCTTAAAGACAGTTTAGATGTCCTAAAACGAAGACACCTAAATTATAATGACAATTTTAGGTCACTTAAAACAAAGACAACCTAAAATCTTAAAGACAATTTAGATGTCCTAAAACGAAGACACCCTAAATTCATAATGACAATTTTAGGTCACTTAAAACAAAGACAACCTAAAATCTTAAAGACAATTTTAGGTGACTCACAACTAAGATGCCCCAAAATTTTGAAGACAGTTTTAGGTGACCTAAAACGAAGACAACCTAAAATCTTAAAGACCATTTAGATGACATAAAACGAAGACAACCTAAAATCGAAAATTCCTTCCCACCCCCACCCCCAACACCCCCATTCCCGTAGGAGTGATGAAAGAGCTACATCCCCTAATGTTTACACAGTTGTCTTCGGCAGCGCCACCTGCAGGAGTGTCAGATCGGATGCCCTTGAGAAAACACTCTTCTGTGGAGGAATTTTCTTTTTCTCTTTTATTTTTTAGAATTTTTTCTTTTTAGTTTTCTGAAGAGAAAACTATTGTGCCGGCTCTGTCCGTCCGCACTTTTTCTGTCCACCCTCAGATCTTAAAAACTACTGAGGCTAGAGGGCTGCAAATTGGTATGTTGATCATCCACCCCCAGTCATCAAACATAACAAATTGCAGCCCTCTAGCCTCAGCAGATTTAATTTTATTGAAGGTTAAAGTTAGCCATAATCGTGCGTCTGGCAACGATGTAGGATACGCCACCACCGGGCCGTTGTTAAAGTTTCATGGGCCGCGGCTCATACAGTATTATACCGAGACCACCGAAAGATAGGTCTATTTTCGGTGGCCTGGATTATACGCTGTACAGAAAACTCGATTGCTCCGAAGAAACTCCGGCGCATTTTTTATTTATTTATCTATTTTTTTTTGCACTCCTTGATTTCATTCATGAAGTTTATCAGTAGGGTGTGGCGTAATTCAAATGGAGATTTGTGTACAGTGAATAATAATAATAATAATAATAATAATAATAATAATAATAATAATAATAATAATAATAGCTTTAACTATTATCATTGATATTTAAAAAATGATAATGATAATTTTATCATTATTTTTATTATTATCATTATAATTCAGTAATAATAATAATAATAATAATAATAATAATAATAATACGTTTATTATTATTATTATTATTATTATTATTATTATTATTATTATTATTATTGTAGTAATGAAATGATAATAATAATAATGGCGCTTATTATAATCATCATCATTGTTATTTTAAAATAATAATAATAATAATAATAATAATAATAATAATAATAATAATAATAATAATAATAATAATGTATTATTACTCTCATATACGCTACCATATCTACTTCACGTGGAAATAATATTGTTCGTGCTAGGATTACCCTTCAAAAAAAAAAAATAAAATAATAATGCCAACAGCAAACGCTCATTAATAACCCTGCCATTAGGAATTACGCGCTCGTGTCGTTCCGAACGAGGTCAGTGACCCCGGCAGGACTGGACGCCAGATCATTGTCACCCAATCACTCAATTGCTTTTTGAAATACCAAGAGTTATTACAACATTCACCAAACTGAATTCAGTAAGCTGGTGCTAGGGGTTATGGGTGTTAATGAGACCCGAGAGAGATTCAAGGAGTAATGTTATAATACAGTATTATTATATATGGTTTCCTGCAGTAAAGTAATGCTTCTTTCTTGGGTGTGTTAATTGTTATTTGTAAGTGTGTTCTTGATTACTGTTAATGGTCAGTCATTCTGGTTAAAATCGTCTAGAGAGAGAGAGAGAGAGAGAGAGAGAGAGAGAGAGAGAGAGAGAGAGAGACTTTCCGAGAGAGAGAATTGCTTTCCGTGTGTGTGTGTGTGTGTGTGTGTGTGTGTGTGTGGGAGAGAGAGAGAGAGAGAGAGAGAGACGTTCCCTGTTTGACCTTGCTCAGTATATTACACACAATCACACGCACACTCCCCACACAGAATTACGTTCCCGTGTGTGTGTGTGTGTGTGTGTGTGTGTTGTGTGTGCGTGCGTGTATGTGAGTGCTTATGTGTGTGTGTGTGTGTGTGTGTGTGTGTGTGAGAGAGAGAGAGAGAGAGTGAGAGAGAGCCGCGTTCCCTGTTTGACCTTGTTCAGTATATTGCACACTCACACACACACACACACAGAATTACGTTCCTGTGAGTGTTTGAGAGAGAGAGAGAGTGATTATCTGACCTTGTTCGGTATATTGTGTGTGTGTGTGTGTGTGAGAGAGAGAGAGAGAGAGAGAATCTATTACAAATCCCGAAGAAGCAAAGAGCGAAAGCGAACAGCTGACGCTGCCTTCCCGTCGTAAGTGAAACTCGAAACTCCTTCGCCCGAACAAAGAATCCTTTCGCTCCTCTAAAGGTCGAGGCGCAGGATCGTCTGCGGGATGGAAGTGTAAACAACACAGGGAAAGAGATAAGCCACAAAAAAAAAAGAGAGAGAAGCAAATGAGAGATAACTCGTAAGAATAAGCGAGATAAGTAGTGATGAGGCAAAGAACAGGTAGTACGGTGAGCTAGATGAAGAATATGATGCAAAGAATTAGATTGATGGGAATTGTTGTCGGCGAAATTATTCTTTTTAGTTGTTTTAGGAGAATCCAGGTGTGTATATATATATATATATTTATATATATATATATATATATATATATATATATATATATATTATATGTATATATATATATATATATATATATATATATATATATATATATATATATATATATGGTCAATTGCCTTCCGATTGTAGTCCATTTTGTAGAAATAGTTATGTGTTATTATATATATATATATATATATATATATATATATATATATATATATATATATATATATATATATATATATATGTATATATAAATAATAATCAACACACAATCACGTGCGGAACAGAAATAAATTTCTGACTCACATCAGGATCGAACCCAGGTCTTTCAATGACCTGTGGAGCCTGGTTGGCAGCGGTCTCGCCTTCCAATTGCAAGACCAGGGTTCGATCCTGAAGTGAGTCAGAAATTTATATATCTATATAATTATATGTATGTGGTTATATATATATATATATATATATATATATATATATATATATATATATATATGTGTGTGTGTGTGTGTGTGTGTGTGTGTGTCTGCACGTATTTATCCAAATATTCATGCACGGATTAACCCGAGTGTGCTCATCTTACGCATCAAGTGTTATTCTGAATACGCTCATCTGACTCTCCAAAAACGACGTTTTTCCTTATGTTCCATCTCTTCACCTTCAATGGGTCCCCTGAATACACGCAATTTGGATGTTCATACATTCGTGCTGTCACCGGGAGTGTAATCATGTCATGACTTGGGAATATATTGAACATACACATATAAGCGTACAATATCTCTCCATCAGTCTATTTATGTATGTATGTAAATTACGTATGTGTGTACATATTTATATTTATATATATATATATATATATATATATATATATATATATATATATATATATATATATATATATATATATATATATTATAGTAATAATCAACACACCATCACGTGTGGAACAGAATTAAATTTTGACTCTCATCAGGATCGAAAGACCTGGGTTCGATCCTGATGTGAGTGAGAAATTTATATGTATATATGTATGTGAATGTTTGCATATATAATGTATATATAAACACACGCAATATATAATACAGTATAATATATATATATATATATATATATATATATATATATATATATATATATATATATATATATATATATATATATATATATATATATATATATATATATATAGAGAGAGAGACAGACAGACAGACAGACAGACAGAGAGACTTCAGAAGGGTAGCGTCTTACGATGATGCAAGGGATAAAGTCTCTAGCCATTGTACCTTTTTCTTGACCTTAGCTGACCCTGCCTCCCATTCACAGCTGTTGCGACTGGTGGGTGAATGCAAGAGAGACCTGGGTAAGTGTATGAGACAACTAATACTGAAGGGGTTCATCCTAGATTCAGCAGTTAAAGTACCAGTTTTTTTATGATTTAAGTGAACATTTTCGTCTGCAGATTTCTCAGTAAAACCACTGAGTGAAGAATGGCAGGCGAAAGAGAGCATATAGCGTGCATGGTGTGACATACAGATGGAACTTTCTCTCTCTCTCTCTCTCTCTCTCTCTCTCTCTCTCTCTCTCTCTCTCTCTCTCTCTCTCTCTCTGTAAACTATCTGATCTGGAGGGAATGACTTTGCCTTTACAGAACTCTGTAAGGAATCGCCAAGGGAATTTTAAAAACGACTCGAATGAGGAACTGTACCATGAGAATAATATCATTATTTTAATTACAATGAAAACAATGTCAGTTACAGCATGGGTATCCTACTTTGCCCTTTGGGAACCCCGGAATGATAATTTACCAAGGATAATAATAATTCCCCAGTTTACCTCATTTCGCCTGAGGTCGATGAAATGGGAAACTGGGTGCGTTCTCTTGCGCAGGGCTGAAGAAAAGAATTAGAATCACAGAGTGAAGTAGCTTAGTACCTCTTAGAAAAGGGAAGGTTATAGGAACTTTGAATTATGTAATGACGTAGAAACCTTAATGGTAATATCTAGGATCTGCGAATTGTGTAAAGAGGGGAGAAACCTCAATGGTAACATCTAAATAACATTCTAGAATTGCTGAAGCAGTTCTGATAGCAAAGCGAAGAAACAACAGACTCTTAAATAGAAATGAATTATTACCATTATCGATTGTGACAATAGTAACGATAATAATAATAAACTCAGTCTTTAGTATATTTTCATACAATCTTACCGACACGCCGCATGTCATGGTAGAATTACTTACAGCACACTTCAGCTCTGAAGTGAATTGTACTCTGATATGGCAGCACTCTTAAACAGCAGCTGTTACCATCCGCATGGGAATTACAAGAACAATGCGCTATTGTTCCGAGAACAAAATTGTGAAAAGGGAGGCGGAGGAATGTGGTATTTTATTGCCAAGTAAGAAGTGAATGACAGACAAGAAGTACTTTCTTGCAAAAAAAAAAAAAAAAAATAATAATAATAATAATAAAAGTAAACAAAATCAATAGGTAGTGTGCTTTTCAAAATTAATATAATCCGAGGTCTTATCTTCTGCAGACAAAAGATTCAAAGCATATTCTAACAAAATCTAACCAAATCCAAGAAATTCTTAGTTTCTTTCAAACAAAAACAGATCAAAGAATGTGGCGAAAACTAACGAATATCTCAGAAGGCCATTGTGATTTTGTTATAAGGAAAAAATTTTGTTAACAAAAGCAAGTGTCACTATATTCAAAATCATCTTTGCCTCCTTCAACCAAAAAGGAAAATAATAATAAATATTGTGACAAAAACTAGCAAAATCTAAAGAAAAGTTTAACAATTATTATTATTATTATTATTATTATTATTATTATTATTATTATTATTATTATTATTATTATTATTATTATTATTCAGAAAAAATATGGACAAGCCCACGAGGGCCATTGACTTGAATTCCAAGCTTCCAAAGAATATGGTTTTCATCTGAAAGAAGTAACAGAAGGTAATGGAAAATACAGAAAGAAGAGACCGTCTTTCTGAAAAAAATAATTTAACAAACTATTAAATAAATAGATAAAAACGTAAGTAGATGATAAAACACAAAAATTGCTTTAGGGTAGTAATGCATTGCATCTTCGCTTGAAAAACCAGAAAGATTTACATAAAAGCAAGTAAAGTGTCACTCCGATCCAGAGAATCCCATGAAAGGTCATCCTGACCGCTGAACCCTGCGCTAATTGTTCATTGCGACGAGACCCAATTGATGCAGTTACCGGGGCGATTGAGGCCGTGAGGGGCATTCATTTGGCCCAGATGAACGATGGAACACCTCGTGGTCGCCTAATCGCACGGCGGTAATGCCTGGCCGTAATTGAAATAACGGCGGAATACGCGGCAATATGCGTCGCGACTTTGATCTTTGATCTCTGGTTTGAATCTGAATGCGGTGATCCGTTGCGCTGACGGAGGAACCGGTTATTTTTAGTTTTCTGTAAAAGAAAACTGTTGTGCCGGCTTTGTTTGTCCGTCCACACTTTATTCTATCCGCACTTTTTCTGTCCGCCTTCAGATCTTAAAAACTACTGAGGCTAGAGGGCTGCAAATTGGTATGTTGATCATCCACCCTCCAGTCATCAAACATACCAAATTACAGCCAGCCCTCTAGCCTCAGTAATTTTTTTTTTTTTATTTAAGGTTAAAGTTAGCCATAATCGTGCTTCTGGCAACGATATAGGATATGCCACCACCGCCCAGCTGTTAAAGTTTAATGGGCCGCGGCTTATACAGCATTATACTGAGACCACCGAATGATAGATCTATTTTCGGTGGCCTGGATTATACGCTGTACAGAAAACTCGATTGCGCCGAAGAAACTTCGGCGCATTTTTTACTTGTTTCCTTGTTTATTGTGGTATTTTATTATTATTATTATTATCCTGTAGGTGAAACTATGAGAGTGATTTGATTTTGTTTCATTAAGTTTGCTCTGATTAAGATTTACAGTTATGGATATTCAGTTCAAAAGATTACATATCTTGTATTTGTTTTTACTTTATCTCTGTTTATTATGCGTTTCTTCTCTTGTGTGTTGTAGGCTTTAAATTGTATATTATATTTATTTACTATTAACAACGGCATATATATACAGTATGTTTATATATATGTATTATATATTATATATATATATTATATATATATTATATATATATATATATATATATATATATATATATATATATATATATATATATATATATATTTTATATATACATATATTTATATATATATAAATATATATATATATTATATATATATATATATAAATATATATATATATATATATATATATATATTAATTGTGATTTGTTAATAAGTCGATAACTTCCACTTTATTGTTTCGCCCTCTCTCTCTTTTACCATCTATGAGATTTTGATTTGTTTCATAAGTCTGTATACCCTTGGTATGAGCAATAACAGCAACAAGACAACAGCAACACCAATAATAACAATAATTGGTATTAAAATCTGGTCATATATCGATATATTACCTGGAAGTCCTAAGAAGCTTTCGCATTTCCCTCAAAATTTTCTGAAATTTTCAATGTACTTTTTTAAGTAAACTGTAAGAAAACTTGACATTTTAGTTTACCCCTTGAGCAGACACTCAAAAAATTTGTTGTGTCATTCTTAGGAAAAGAGGAATTTGGTGAAAAGTGCGAACATTTCTTAGAAATTTACAGATGATACCATGGTCCCTGAAACGTTATGGTGGTTTGTTCAGGTTAATAATAATAATAATAATAATAATAATAATAATAATAATATAACAAATAAAAAATGGGCCGAAGTTTCTTCGGCGTAATCAAGTTTTCTGTACAGCGTATAATCAAAGCCATCGAAAATAAATCTTTCTTTCTTTCGGTGGCCTCGGTTTAATGCTGCATGAGCCGCGGCCCATGAAACTTTAACCACGTCCCAGCGGTGGCCTGTCCTATATCGTTGCCAGAAGCACGATTATGGCTAACTGTAACCTTAAATAAAATGAAAACTGCTGAGGCTCGAGGGCTGCAATTTGGTATGTTTGATGATTGGAGGGTGGATGATCAACATACCAATTTGCAGCCCCCTAGCCTCAGTAGTTTTTAAGATCTGAGGGCGGACAGACAAAGTGCGGACGGACAGACAGAGCCGGCACAATAGTTTTCTTTTACAGAAAACTAACTAGGAAATGACGGAGTCGCGCTAATTAGGCTGCAATAGGAGAAAGGAGGAACCGCAGTAATCCTGAAATGGCTTACGCTCTCGGCGATCACCCCACGAGCTAAGACGGGCTCGTTCGGTGAGTACGATAACTGTCAGTTCTCTCGGCGGGACTTTAATCTGCGTAAAAAAAAAGTTGTTGAAGAAAATAAATGGGCACTGTTGGGAGATTGTTGAAAGAGAGAGGAAGGATATTATTTATTCACGTACTTTCTATTTTTTTAAATTTATATGTAGTACCATTATTTGGATTTGTATGTATTCAAGTGTATAATCCATATTATATATTGACTTTCAAGCTTTTATTTAGTCTACTAATTCTTGTTCCATATACATTTATTAATTGTACCATAACGTGAAAGTCTCTTTCAACAGAAATGACATACAAACACATATTTTCAAGTGTATAATCCACATTATACAGTATATTGACTTTCAAGCTTTTATTTAGTCTACTAATTCTTGTTCCTTATACATTTATTAATTGTACCATAATGTGAAAGTCTCTTCCAACAGAAATGACATACAATCACATATTTGAGACACTTCTAGGGACAATCAAACTTAGACTAGGTCTAGGCTTTGATATCGTGGTAGCATTTCATTCTGTACGATAATGGCTTGATCGCTCAATCACTAATATCCAGAGCATGGCGTTCTCTGGATTCTGTAAATCGCTGAACTTGCCTCGCCTTAAAAGGCTGTTTGACATGACTTCAAAAAGAAACATTTTTAAACTCAATTTTCTGGACAGTGATGAATCACACTAAAGTTGATAATGTCCACACTGACGTCATCTTCTTCTCATCTTAATCCCTAGTCCCGGTCGCAAATTCCTGAGATGTGGGCTAGTATTGCACCAGCCCGGTTTTTTTTTTCATGTCCTAGGTTAGGTTAGAGGTTGAATTAGGTTTTAACGATTTACTGTAATTTGGGTGTGGGAAACACAATGAGATTATTTTCAAGAAAATTCTATGGTTAGTTTTTAAGGTGTGGCGTCCCGCTTTTTTTCAGGGAAAGGTCCCGGCGCTCGGTTACATCTCGGGAAAATGCGTCCCGGTCGCTCTTTTCCATAAGCCTATCCCAGTAATTTCTATCTTCTGTCCTCCAGTCGTCTGCTTGTCAATGAGATTATAATAATTGTAGTGGGGTAAAAAAAAAAATTTGCCCTTAACATGGAAATAAAGGTTTTGAAATAGTAAAAGCATAACATAGGCCTAAAGGATGTCTTTCCATGCTGTGAGCTATTTCACAGGGAGGAATAAGGTGGTAATTAATTACAGTGGGTACTAATTACATACTAATAAAATCGGGGTTTGTCATCTTATGAGAAATGTAATCTGTGAAAACAATTTTTATTATGTGAAGTAAATGAAAATTGGATGTTATAACCATAGAGTTGTTAATAAAGTAATTTACTTCTTTTTATGTAATTACTTGGTAATAAATAAACAGTTTGTAATTGTATGCAACAATGTTCTTTTGACATATAATATTAAATATTAAACTTTACGGAACTTAACGAATAAAGAAATCGTAGATGACATGACAACTGAAGCGAATTACTGAATGCAAAGCCCTTCGAGTTACAAGGACGAGACCAAGCGCTATTCCGAAATAAACAGAGCGATAGTGAAGGACTGCTCAGGCGATCAAGACAGGAGGAATATTCGAGACGTCTTCTGTAGCTTACTCCTGTCTGGATAGGAGCTGTGGACGGGTGGGTCGGAGGGGAGAGCAGCAGGAGGGAGGAAGGGGTAGTGGGAGGGAGGAGAGAGAGAGAGAGAGAGAGGCTGGAAAGGCAAAATGTTTCAGACGCAACAACTCTCTCTCTCTCTCTCTCTCTCTCTCTCTCTCTCTCTCTCTCTCTCTCTCTACATGGTTCAAGTAGTCCCCGGTAATCCCCGACTGAAATTCGGCGGCGTTTTTTCCTCTTTCGTTTATCCCACTCAAAACACCGCCGTCAAATCTTGTGCTTTTAATTCCCGCCTTTGTCTGGGGCGATAAGCTCATTTCGGGGAGGCCCGTAAATCATTAACGAAATTGCACTTTGCGCTATTAGCATTTGCAGATCCAGTGCACATCATTTTAACGCCAAATAATTAAATACACGTTAGACCGAATTTCGCCCGGCGAATCATTCTGGTAGTCGGACATCCATCCAGGGCTCTCGAGCGCTGCATCTCCCTCTCATTTCCCGGCGAAGTGAAATCAAGCAGATTTCATAAATTAACAGACCGCCTCTATTTTCTACTCTCTTTTTCAAATCACGGCGTGTCCACATACGACGGCATAAAATCATTACGAATTTAGCATCGGCAAAAGCTAAGTTCATCAATTAATTCGCAGAGAGAGAGAGAGAGAGAGAGAGAGAGAGAGAGAGAGAGAGAGAGAGAGAAAGAGGGAGTGTGAGAGACGACGTCGATATGGCTTGAGGTGAACGTTACGATACGTTCTCCATCGTTCACCTTGAATTCGGACTCAGAGACTGTGGCTCTGCTTGCTCGGCTGTGTGAGACTACGGAGGAATTAGACCGTGTTCACTGGAAGAGCAGATTTCTAAACATTTAAATCCGGGATTAAACGAAACTGAATGAAACGAAGTATCAGGAACAATTGTCGGTGCACATGTGGACTTTTTTTTTAAAAGAGTAATTCTCTTTCAGGAACATTATTTCCCGAGCATTTAATAGGACAGGGCTTGGTAGCGATAAACGGTCATAATTACAAGAGAACTTGAAGAGAATTTTTCAACAAGTAAGGAAATAGCGCAGTATTCTTTAGAACTTTTATCGAGTACCTCAGGAAAAACATGAAAATTTAGAGAAAGTACTGTTGAGTGCTAGAATGACAAATTTATAAACACTTAATCATAGTTAGACAACTGCGCAAAGAGAGCACGACATAATTTTTTTAAAAATAATAAACTCATGGTGGTCGTCAAAACTTTCAGGTGGGGGACCTTAGAAGATCTTCATATATCAACCGAACGCTTTTTTGTTAAAATTTTAGTGGCTGTAGTGATGATTTAGCATACTGTTTTGTTGAACAAAAGATTCCTAGCCATCAATAACCGTCCTCGAACCTAGAGCGGCTTACGTGATCTGGCCCGCAGGAGATGTGGTTCTTAGTGATCTCCCCCCGCCCACACCCGGTGATCTTTCCTCAATGAGATCTTTCCCTCTGGTGCTCTGATCCGCTCTTCGGTTTCTAAAAGCATGACTTAATTTCACCAGAGTAAAAAGTAAGCTCGTACATTGACCTCCTTGCAATATTTATGTGTGTGTGTGTATATATATATGTATATATATATATATATATATATATATATATATATATATATATATATATATATATATATATATATATATATGAAAATTATTCTTACATTTGCTCTTGTTTATCTTATTTTACCCAATTTCATTCAAAGGACGCCTACTCTGTCTTCTTCTTCTTCTTCTTCTTCTTCTTCTTCTTCTTCTTCTTCTTCTATAGAAGTAGGTGACTTGTGACATCGTTAATAGGCATTAACTCGTTTTTCAATCGTGAAAAGTGTTAGCAGAAAGATTATACTGTTACAGTCTATTCATTTTGTTTTATGATATGTCTGT
This sequence comes from Macrobrachium rosenbergii, assembly GCF_040412425.1. Taxonomy (NCBI): domain Eukaryota; kingdom Metazoa; phylum Arthropoda; class Malacostraca; order Decapoda; family Palaemonidae; genus Macrobrachium; species Macrobrachium rosenbergii. Next base: position 43,986,722 of record NC_089741.1, read on the forward strand.
AATTAGTCTGAGAATTTGCGCCTGCCCATTTGAGCCACTAACCAAATAAAAAAAAACACCACTTTATACTTGAACCATTACTAGCCTCTGCAGTTACAATAGTTTTTCACTACTGGGCATTCGTCTTTGCTTATTGAAATGATATTTAAGCAATTCTGATCGAATTCAGTAGGAAAACTGGGATATGCCTAACATCTATTAAAGCAATTTATAATGTTATATATATCAAGTCAGTTAATTATCCCTTCCTTTGAAGAACCTGCTGTGAGTTCTCCACACCCTGGAGATGAGTCTTCATATATTTGATTCTTACTATTTATTAACACCGGGATGGGCCTTAATGTCATCTATATGCAATAGTGTAAGTTTCTGCCTTTTTAAAGTAAATTCAGTATAGCTTGATGCCATTTTCTATTAAATTTTTAAAGGAAGAAAAGCCAACAGAAATAAATCCAGAGCCCAAGGCTATAATACATACCATATAGGTCTATGATAACCAAGCTGTGTGCAGTGCGCGGTTCACTCAGAGGTGCCAACCTCATTGTCCGGTCATACTTTGAATGTATCAAGGAATCTGTCACTGCCGGTTAATCTAAGATGAACCTTATTGGACACTAGAGTGTTCAACCCGATCAGGTACTAAAGATTTTGGAGATATACGGATTGAGAAAAGCTGGTGAAACCATTAATGTATTCTCAAATCTTTATACGGGGCAAGGCTTTGACCTAGTGGGGATGTCTTGAAGAGAAATGAAGATGACGCAATCATCATAGACTTAACCTGTTGAAGGGATGAAGTTTATGTAAGAAAAGGTAGTTCAGGACTCTTATTGAAACATAAATGCAGTGTATTTGGACTATCAAGCTTTCCTCTTCAACTGTGGACAAGGATCCTTGTCCCAGGCTCTGATAACTTCAAAAAACAACTTTCCATAAATCCTAACATATCCTTCAGAAGAATATACATACATATGTGTTCTTCTACAGGATCCTAACATCCTGAAACCAGTTTCCGGTAATTGAAACAGCCGCTTACAGCCCAGTTTCGTTACATATTATGCTAACGAAAAAAAGAAAGACTACATGTCAATATAATTTTGCTTATGCCCCTACACCGTAAGCCTCAGGTAAAAATTAATGCTTACCTGTAGGTAATTACCTGCGCTCCTAATTACCTGAACCGATCAGTAGCTGGATCCATTAACAACTACCATGAAAGCATGGCAATATCTGTTCAGCGTGGATGTTTTTGTTATTAAAGTTGTTTCTTCCTTGGAAGCAAATTCATGTGTGTATTTATATATATATATACATATATATATATATATATATATATATATATATATATATATATATATATATATATATATATATATATATATATATATATATATATGGTGGTTTAATCAGCGAGACTCAGTTTCCTATTTTATTCTTTGTTACAAAAATATAGCAACGGGGTGCTCGTTGAGATGGGGTAAAGTCTCCCCCTTGAATCCTGTCCAAGCCCATCTCTCACTCATGCTCTTTCGCACAAACTCCACACACACAGGGGTTTTCCAAGCTCTCACGAAAGATCAGCTGAACAACATAGTTTATACTAAGTATAATACAGAGGTTACTGGAACGTGATCAGAAAATACATATGTATAAATTGTTAAAGTATTTTCCAAGATAACAAAAGGGCAATGTGGCAAAATCATTGTACACACGTGTTCTTGTATGCTCTTTTCCCGTCACGAGGACAGACCATGTAGCACTCTTACAGTTAGTAACTATGGGAGCAAAGGTGACGTCATCGAATCTGAGGTCTCTGACCAACAGAAAAACGCCACTAGTCCAGACTTTGTCATCAATATTCTCTCAGCTTCGTAAAACAATGCAGCATATGACCACAACGTAGCAATCTCATTTTTCAGTTTCCTTCGGGTTGTAACTGTCTAATAATTTTGCCTCGATGTGATGAAGGCATCCGTTGACCATAGCAGCTGCGACGCCAGTTTGCAGTACCGAATGAATCAATCAGTCAGACTTTAAGCCCTGTCAGTGTTGTGACTTTTGTCTAGTTCAAAGATGATCAAGAGAAAACAGGTGCGAAAATAATGAGGTTAAATACCCAGGCAGCATGTTATACAGTCCGTACAATCACAAAAATTATTAATATGCCACATCATTATACACACACTCACACTCACACACACACACACACACACACACACACACACACACACACATATATATATATATATATATATATATATATATATATATATATATATATATATATATATATATATATATATATATATATATATATATATATATATATAATGTGTGTAATCCCATTATTACTTATAATATCCTCTTATTTTCATATAACAACTTCAATTTTACAATATTAAAAGCTAAGTCACCTGTTATAAGGAGCAAGCATCACTAATGTACACGACAGAAATGTTTATTGAACCTGAAAGCTGTCCAGGAGCCAGAAAATATCATCAGATTTATATTAATCGTCAGAGTCTGAAAGAGAGAGAGAGAGAGAGAGAGAGAGAGAGAGAGAGAGAGAGAGAGAGAGAGAGAGAGAATACCTGTCCTATTTTGCTATGCTTCTTTTCCTGTCAGTTAACAAGGGCGAATTTTCTTCGTATAGCGAACAAGAATCTAACAACAACAAAATTAGTATAATTCATATTATGATCTTTATTTTTCTCCATCCAATGATCCTTGCTGATGAATAATTTGCCATTTTCAAGCGCACTAGCAAGAAATACTCGTAGAATACTCCATTTCCTTTGCAACGGATATGCAGAGTTTTTACTCATGAATTCTGCCCGTCATCCCCAGCAACACTTGTCATCATTTAGACTTCAGCAAAACCAGTCACTCGATATTTAATTATAGACTTATATCTGTTATTTAGTCGTTTTCGAAAATCAACCCAAAAGGTGCCCATGGCCCATAAATGCGGCAACACAGGTAAATAAAGCCAGGTTGGATCACTTGTGTATGAATATAAGTCAGAGACGTTTGGAGACAAGGAATGATTTACTGTTAGTGTGAACTGCCGTTGTAGAGTAACAGTGAAGCATACGGACGTATAAAACATGATGTGAAAGATCGCTGGTGACAGACTGTGACCTAGAGGCACTCCCTTCTTGTGAAAGTAGCCCTCTTAGGGAATCTTATGCAATAGCTGGTATATGTGGTCGGAAGCTCTTGTAAAATATAATATTCTTATGCCAAGACTAGTGATAAGGGCGCCTTAATGCTTTAATTTCTCCTAGCCTGAAGGTTAATAGATGGGAAGTTTAGGAAGCAGAATATGTGGCCAACTAATGAGGGAAGTTTTGGAATAAGCAAAGCAAACTTGAGGAAAGAATCTCTGCGACAGTTGGTAGGATTGTGTGATTGGTTTCACTTATATTATGGCGACGCAATGGTATAGGTCGTCGATGGTAGTTTACATTTAAAAATAAAAAAGGAAATTGCCACCGAGCAGAGTAATTTGGGGATAGCTGAAGAGGTGAACATCAGTGGGATATGTGTCAGAGAAAATAAGTATAAGATTCACATTACTACTACTCAACGGGGTCTATCTATCTATCTATCTATCTATCTATCTATCTATTATCTCTAGAGATCAGCAGATGACGCTGATTTGACTAAAGCATCGTAGAGCTTCTTCACAAGCAGCCATCACCAGTTGTCATTTCGGCAACGAATGACGTCATCAGGGAAAGTAAGCAAGGGCGGCCGAATCCTTTCACTCCAGACGAAACAACACGGCCCGATCACCATCATCATCACCACCACCACCACCATCACCATCACCATCATCATCATCATCATCATAATAACCAAATGAATTCCTCCACTTAAATTGCCTTCGTATCAGGCATTCTCATTTGTCCGCGGCTGATACACCCGTAATGCAATTCCCCTTCGGCGGACTCTATGTATTTCGCGATTCCTGCGTATGTATGTATGTATGTATACTGTCCCCCCTCCCCTTCCCTTTAGCTCTCCCTGGGGAAGAGGATGAGGTGGGGAGGGGGTAGGAGGAAGGGGTAAGAGGGCAAGGAGTCCCCTTGGGTTGTCTAACTTAGCCATAGTACGTTCCTTAAAGGTGATGTCTGGGACAAACCCAACACATCCGACGAGGGGCAAATGAGGCTAAAACAATGCCTCAAAGCCATTCCTCGCGTCTTGCCTCTCTCTCTCTCTCTCTCTCTCTCTCTCTCTCTCTCTCTCTCTCTCTCTCTCTCTCTCGTCTGTGATTGAGACCTACCTTGTCTTGGAATGAAGGTTCGCTATCGCTGGTGAAGATTTCTAAGTTTTTCCACATATTCTCTGCTTCTTCTTCTTCTATCGATTAATTTGAGTGATTTTTCGTCTTGACGTCGAGTTCGTTTCTTTCACCATTTTATGCGTATTTGCGGTTGTGTTATTTCCTCTCTCTCTCTCTCTCTCTCTCTCTCTCTCTCTCTCTCTCTCTCTCTCTCTCCCAGATCATGCGGGAATATTTGGCTCCAAATAGCAAATCGTGAGGACCCATTTTTTTTGTTTACCCTGTAACCTTACCAATTTTCTTATTCTTTCTCCTCATACTTAGTTACTGATCCCTTATTCTGTCCTCCGTATCCTCCGTATACTTAATTTCTTATTCCTTACTCTTTCTTCTTATATTAGTTACTGATTCCTTATTCTTTCCTCCGTATTCTTGGTTACTGATCCCTTATTCTTCCCTCCTTGTACTTAGTTACTGATTCCTTATTCTTTCTTCTTATATTAGTTACTGGTTTCTTATTCTTTCGTCCTTATACTTAGTTACTAATTCCTTATTCTTTCTCCTTATACTTAGTTACTGATTCATCCTCCCTTTAACTTTTCATTTCTTTCTCTTTTCTTATACATTCATTTATCTATCATCATTTTCAAGTAAAGCAAAAAACAATTTACAATTTCAAAGCAAAAAATAATTCATAGTTTTAAATCAAAAAATCATAATTTTAAAGCTATAAAATAATTCATGATTTTAAAGCACAAAATTATATAATTTCAAAAATAATCTGCAATTATATCCTCGTCATTCGAGATAGATTAGCTTTAGGACTGAAGGGCAAACCAAACCGCCGCCGTAAACGGCAAAGGTATTGACCTGAGGTCGAGGATCGTATGCAAATGTTTCGCAAACAGATCAAATTCGGACGCGAGGTCAGATGGAAATACAACCGGGGTCAACGTGAATTGCGTCTCAAGTGGAATGTGCGTTGACGCTGCCATAGAGTTTTCTTTTACCGATAATAATACGGATCCTTCGGAGACATTGGCGCTACTTAGGCTGGTTATCTACGCGTCATCTATCTACTCCGCGATGCTAGTACTAAACATAGCGGAAGCTCCTTGGGACGACGTGTTTAGTACTAGCCCCCCGGGGATCAAAGTGTAATATAAACCCATTTCTGTATTGCGTGGTAGACAAATTATATTAATAGACAAGATCCCGAGGTGCTAGTACTAAACATGGCAGAAGCTCCTCGGGACGCCGTGTTTAGTACTAGCCTCTCAGGGATCAAAGTGTTATATACACCCATTTCTATATTGTATGGTCGACAAATTATGATAATAGACAAGATCCCCAGGTGCTAGTATTAAACATGGCAGAAGCTCCTCGGGACGCCGTGTTTAGTACTAGCCCCTTGGGGATCAAAGTATTATATACCCCCATTTCTGTATTATGTGGTCGACAAATTACATTAAAAACGATATCTAGTACTAAACACGGCGTCCCAAGGAGCTTCCGCCATGTTTAGTACTAGCACCTCGGAGTAGGTTGAATTGAATTGAACTGAATAAAGAATCTAGGCTGAAGGCCAAGCACTAGGACCTATGAGGTCATTCAGCGCTGGAACGGAAATTGACAGTAAAAGGTCTGAAAGGTGTAACAGGAGGAAAACCTCAAAGCAGTTGCACTATGAACCAATTGTTAGAAGAGGGTGGAGAGTAAGATGGAAGAAAGAGAATATGAAAGGAGGTACAGTAAAAGGAACGAAAGGGGTTTGCAGAACTCGGAGTAAATGGCTCGCAAATAAGAAGCCAAAGTAGCACCGACAATTCTCTATAACACATAAAGTTAATATCGTACTTTTAATCGAATACCTATATTAAGATAGACTTAATAATCTTAACGCATTTGATTTTAACCTTAACATATTTAATTTCATTCACTTAACCTTACACTTGTATTGATGTGGACTTTGATAATAATCTTAACACGTTTAGCTTCCTATTTTTAACCATATACCTTTAATGATATGGACTTTGTTAATAATCTTAACACATTTTGGACAGGAAAGTCATATCGTGGAATGGACGGTATAAAGACGCATCAACGCTGTAGGTTTAAATGGAAGGACAGGAGCGCAAAGTTCGTTAAGAACTGTTATCATTATACCCGAAAAATCTGTCTGTTTACTGATGACGTCTGCCTTTGCCCTCTAATCAACAACATTTCTGCTTGATTGTTTGCTAATATTGATTGACCGTCAGTGGGTCCTTTTTCTGATCTGAAAGCGACAAGCGAGACGGTTCGATCAACGTACAAATTTAAATGTACGAATTTAGATATGACGCAACCGTAGCCATCTATAGTATAATAACAGATCTTGAAATAAATTTTATGACACAGAATACATCAGAACATATTGCTTAGCTCAGCAGAATCTCTTGTCTCTTTCGGAAGATTTAAACATTCCATTTAATGTTTAACTGCTTCGCTTATTATTGTAAAAGTTTGCGTTCTCTGCGTGTAAAGTATATAGTTCAGTGAATGATGTGGAACACATATGTTACTGGGGAAGATTTTATAAATACGGGTAATTATGAGGATGGCAGACCTGGATCTTAAATTAAATTAGGACCTCGCCAATTGTATGTGTATATCTATACACATATATAGCGTATATGTGTGTGTATGTATGTATGAATGTATGTATATATATATATATATACCAATTGTATGTGTATATATACACACATATATATATATATATATGTGTATATGTATGTATGTATGAATGTATGTATGTATGTATGTATGTATATATATGTGTATATATATATATGAATATATATATATATATATATATATATATATATATATATATATATATATATATATGGAAATATATATATTTATATATATATATATATATATATATATATATATATATACATTTATATATATATTTATTCATTTATTTATTTATTTATTTATTTATGTACTGGAGCTGCGACAGTAAAGGGTCTGCATTTTGTTACCTAGCAACAAGTGTCGAGGCAATTAGGTATTATTATTATTATTATTATTATTATTATTATTATTATTATTATTATTATTATTATTATTATTATTATTATTATTATTATTATTATTTAATGTATCAGTCCAAGGTTCCCATATTGATGAACGTATTCTATAGTATATCCTATAGTATATATGGACTGATACGGAAAATAATAATAATAATAATAATAATAATAATAATAATAATAATAATAATAATAATAATAATAATAACACTCTGTAGCTATATGCCATTGCAGTTTTTGTGTAATTTCTAAGAAATGTAAGCTAGATAACCTTTCCTTTCAGCCGATCGACTAATTCAGTTAACTGTTTCCACGCACTGCTAAGCTTTGGAATTCTTCCCATACGGCAGTTTTCCCCCGCATTTAAACCTTTGCCACCTTCAAGATCCGAGTCATTGTTATCTTCTCTATATCTTTATTTGTTTTGTTTATGTTTTTGTTCACTCTGGCCATGTCTGCATTTCGAGAAAAATAAGTAAATAAATAAATTTCACGGAGAATGCAACGCCAAAACATATTCCCGAAACCGCCCAAAAGCAAAACAAACTAAAAAAAAAATAAAATAAAAAAAAAGTTCGGTTTAAAAAAAAAAGTTTAAATTCGACCGTATAATTTTGACAACTTTAGATAACGCCCCGTCCTTTCTATATATGGCAACCAGGGGGAAAAAAAATAAAAATAAAAAAAATAAAAACAAAAATAAAACTCTTTCTATTTCACCCGATGAATAACAATAAAAGCTGATACACTGCCGCAGACCGTGGCAGTCAAAACCCGTAGAGTTCTGCCTACACGAATTTGCAATATGTAATAACAGCCGCGGCAAAAATAGTTGTGTATCTGGTTTTATATTGTTATCACTGACTGGCCTCCCCAAGATGGAGGTTCGCTGCTCCTGCTACTGTTGCTTTTGAGGGTTACTTGCTTCTCTCTCTCTCTCTCTCCTCAGGGAGAAGGGGGAGGTTTTCTCAATGAAGAAGGAAAAATTGATCTGAACTTCGACTTGACGCATCAGTTGTCTCGTCTTCCTTGGCGGATTTTCTCAGTGGATGAAATCATGTCTATCATTGTCATACTTGTATTCTCTCTCTCTCTCTCTCTCTCTCTCTCTCTCTCTCTCTCTCTCTATATATATATATATATATATATATATATATATATATATATATATATATATATATATATATATATACATACATACATACATGCTGCACGAAAGTTAGGTATTGTTCGTAAGGCCTCAAATATCTATAACTCATAAAATCAACGCAACATGTTTTAAGTCATTTGTACTTCCTTTACAAAAATACTCTTCTCCGGCGTGGATGTCTGCCTCTGCCAGAGATTTATCTCTTTCAGACAGACTGGTTCGTGGCGGTAGGGTTTCTTTTTCCTAATAGTAGCAGTTATGACTTGGACCATCGACGGATGGTCTCTTGTTAGTCACTTTTTCATAAGTTGTATTTCAGCATTCACAATTGATCCCTGATCCCCTTTATCCGCCGAGAACAACCAGATTTGCTGAAAAGCAGCACCAATATGCAGTAAATGTTTAGCCTCGCTGTCGAACTTCTCAGTTCCAGAGGTCCTTTATTTCTCACACCACTGGACTGTGGAACAGCATCCCGGAGGATGTGCAATTGGAACTTCAGAAGTTCAAGCGTAGATGCAATGCATTTTGATGCATTTTTATCCATTTATTAATTTATTTTTTCTTTTTTAATAAGTGACATCTCTTCATTCTGTATTTCTCTTGACTTCCTCTTACTTCTTCCTAATGAACACCATAATATTCTTTGGAAGCTTGAATATCAAGTCAATGACCCCTTTGGTGGGCTTGTTCCTTATGAACAGGTTTCATCTTCTGAATATAATATATATATATATATATATATATATATATATATATATATATATATATATATATATATATATATATATATATATATATATATATATATATAATGGGGTTACCTTGGTCCGACCTTCGAGACGGTACATAATACCTTTAGGCTGAGACTTGCCGTCTTCACCCTCCCAAATATTATACTGTCACTTTTAATAAAAAGCAATGAGAAGGATGACGAAGTCAGAATACTATATCAGAACATGAAAATATTCGTCTTTCTTGTCATAACTGTTTTGAATCGAGGTTTCTTTAAACTCTTTCTAAAAAAAAAATGTCTGGTAGTTCGCCATCTTTTAACATCTTTTCAAGGTCCTGACTGAGGCAACTTATTGAATTTGTCTTCAGAATCTGATCAATGAAACTAGTACTTTCTTTGAAGTTTGCGACTTTTAGCCTTCTCAGACTTCCCTGAGTGGACAGCAGTGGTTCGTATTGATTTTGAGTTTGTCTTTAGTTTACATTTTGTTTTCGTTTGTATCTTATTACATTCTATTCTTTATTATTCCTTCTTTATCTCGCCTATGATGATTCTGTATTGTTGAAGGCTGTTGAATAATATAATGAATTTTGTGTATATGTATACATACATATATACTGTGTGTATATGTATATATGTATATATATACCTGTATATATGTATATATATATATATATATATATATATATATATATATATATATATATATATATATATATATATACTCTCTTATACGTCTGTGTGTGCACGTGTTGTGTTCTTGTGTAATAGGAAGTGAGTCTCACATAAACGTCGATAAAACCATAAGGAATGGAAATCGTTAATCCACTACAGTCACAGAAACAAAGAAAGGTGAATAAACACAGTTGCCACGTGCGTCTTTCAGAACGGGGGATTACAGACGACTATGCGACAGAAATCCCGACGCGTTAACGGAGCTCATGTTATATTTCACTGTGTGTGTGTATGTGTGCGTGTGTGTGTGTGTGTGTGTGTTAACTTTAAAGAAGACCTCCCGGCGAACTTTGACATTTCGCTGCACGTAAAAGTTGATGTTAAATGCCTCTAGTTACCGACGAGAGAAAATGAGCAAGACGCGGCAACATCATCATCATCATCATCATTTTCGCTTGCAATGGCTTCGATGTTTCCTCTCGGCAGGATGTCTGTGAAAGTACATGACATTACCGTCGAGTATTGATGCATTTTACCAATGTATCCTAAATGCTACAGTATATGTAAAAGCCTGTAAATTCATTTCTTGAGCCCCTAAAACCTGCCGAAATGTGGGACCTGAACCCCTATTCATCTTTAGACCTAGCTATTGCCCCGCTTTTCGAATCTTCTTCTTGTTTGTAAACATCACGATTCGCTGCTCCACTTGATATCCAGGGCGCATCCGACGCTTCCTTCGGCGGTCAGCCCATGTCTTCTCTCTTGTTCTGTTCTTTTCCTTCGGGCCTGGGCTAGGTAACGACACTGAGAAACATGTCCCTTAGACCTTTGCATTAGCAAAATGAAATGCTCTGCTAGCCAGCATCAGTATCTGAAAGTTTCTTCTCTGACTCGAATTCTGGATGAAGATGTCACCTGGAAGAGAAATCTAACGGAGCACAATTCACGGTTGGTAATTCCCGGAAAGCACGCACATTCACACTCACACACACTCACACGCGCACACACACACACACACACACACACACACACACACACACACACACACAAACAGAATATGCAAATTAATCGAATGGCACCGTAACAAAATCTCAACTGCAGCGTGTTTGTTTGTAAATGACTATCGAATAGACGAAGTGAATTTACGCCTCGCGTTAGTAAGATTACTTTTATTTATATTACATCCATAAAAGTGATATTAACTGTTTCTGTCACCGTAGCAGCAAAACCCGTTTTCTATGTCTGTTCAACATAGTAATCTTTTCCAGTACCCGTTTCCAGCATATAAAATTGCTAACAGGCATTTGTAGCAACTGGACATACCTTGTCAACTAAAGTTCAGTCTTTTTCCTTTGCCGCAAAGTGCTCTCTCTCTATCTCTCTCTCTGAGGGTAATAGTTTAACCGCTGTTCCACGGAAGTGGAGAAAATAATGTCTCTTAGGCGACACATTAATACCACGAGGCCACAGCTTCCCATATTTACTTGTTGGTATCAGAAAACTGTTGGTCTCTCGTCACTGTAACTACCTCTTCTTCCTCATTGCCAGACTCTGGAATTCGCCCAATTCTTGTGTTTCCAGGAATTCTTATGATAAATTCTCATCGTTCAAGTGTCAGGCCTTAAACTTCCTTCGAGGACAGATCCCACTTTATTACTTCTCTCTCTCTCTCTCTCTCTCTCTCTCTCTCTCTCTCTCTCTCTCCTAGAGTTTTTGGAACCCTGAAATGTGATTGCTTCATACATTTTACATCAAAGGAAGCACACTCGCACACTATGTGTGTATATATATGCATGTGTATAATTTTCACATAGAATATTCATCTAAATTTATCGTTTTATTGAACTGAATTTTCCCTTCTGCGACACTGACCTCCGCATATACAGCAACACCGGTCTATGTTCGAAACCGATCAATCAAACTGCGTGGTCGAAAGAGTAACATCATACTTGCCATCTGTCCGCCGTCGTGTTTTCGATACGTCACGCTCACACAGAACCGCACGTTCCCCCCCTCCCTCCCTCCCCCTCTCTCTCTCTCCATTCCCCCTCCCCACAACGCCCCTACCTACCCCTTCCGCCGGCACTGCCGTAAAAATCCGTTAAAGCGAGCGCATGTCCGGGAATCCGTCACGTGTCACGTGGATGTTACTATAGCGGTACATTCGTCGGCAGCTGCATTTTATTGTATGAGTGTGTGTCCAGCGTTGCTTATTCGGATATAAATACGAACTGCTTTTCAAGGTGTGGTAGTCTCTACGCTGATTTTAAAGGATGTAAATTAACCATGTATCCCATTCAATGTAGAAAACATTAGGCTATATGCTACTGACAGCAGAAGAAATTATTGTTAGTAAATTTAAACATTCACAATCCTCATATCTTGGGCACTTCGACCCAAACTAAGTCAGTAAAGTAAGTTTGTTTCTATAACCTATTCACTTCCAGGTATGATATTTCAAGGTTATCTCAGACATTAAGCATTAGACTTCAGAAACGTCAATGCTCTCACAAAAATTTTTCCCCAAACTATGTAGTATAGACGGCACTTCTGAGAGTTGAGGTGTTCCTACACTTTATGGTTTGCCATTTACAGAATAAGAAGAAAAAGATTTACAGTATAAGTTCTCAGCAAACACACCACCTGTAACAGAACTAGTTTCAACAGAACATTCGTTTATTTATTTATTTATCCTAATGGTTAGAAAATGTTGTCAAAACATGGTAGCTGAAAAAAGGACAGAAGAATATTTATTTTATATTTAATTATTAGGAATGAAGGATAAACAAATAATCTCCTGCAAGAGAGAGAGAGAGAGAGAGAGAGATGTAAGTAATCTCGTGATTGGATAAACTTAGGACATGTGTTCACAGACTACCAGTTGCTTCACACAAAGAACTGTAAGGATGAAAGTGCGCCATCAGTGTTACTGTTTTTTTTTTTTTTATCCTAAGTACGTCTTTTCATAATGTTAATACAAGATTAATACAAAGAGGTAAAAGATAAATTTTAACCGAGAAAACTATCAGATAAATGTGTTTATCATCACAATGGTCTAAAGGAAGCAAGAACGTTATCCCTCTCGATGCTTTGTTACAATATGTAAATGAGGAATGATGTACAAATTGCAGTTAGAGATTCTGTTAACTGTATCAGACACTTAGATCGCGCCGTGAATTAAGTTATGGTTATTATAGTAACAGATTTCTTAAAGAAAAAAGGAATAATAATTTTGGCTGCATTTTTTTTCCGCAAAACTGAAGAATACTACTGCTGCCTGGATCCCGTCAGTCGCCGACATGGGTAGGCCCTATTTACTGCCTTTTCTTTATGCTTTTGTTTATGTTTATGATATTTACGGTCTTTTGTCTATGATTTTAGAGTCATCCCAAAGGGGCTGGTGCTAAACACGGCGCCCATATTATTGCACCTAAACTGGTAGATAACCGAACCAGTTTTACCTTTTACTCCAGCGTCTCCAAAGGTAAAAATCGCACTCAAGAAGAAACTGTCATGACACCAGTTACTTCAGTCACGCCTGATGATCTCGAGTTTGTTGACACGAGACTGAGAAACTCCGTTTTCTATGATTCTGAAGAGTATAAATGAAATAATATAAACTCGATCCTATTTATTTGTAGTCTAAATGGGTTCAAAAGCTAAATAAGTTAGAATTTAATTCTTTTAAATATATATATGCGATGTTCTTATGTTAAAGATTACGGTTAAGAACATTAAAACACGGGAATCTATAGACGATAAGAAGCAAAACATTGTGAAGAAAACATCTGTGTGTAGTACTACTATAGGTGATGGAAGTCAATTCGTCGAAGTCTACTTTTCCAAGTGTTGTTGTGTGCGTGTTGTTGCGCTGATGTAAGTATCTCGCCCCTCGTCCGAGTCACAGAATTCTCGTGAAGTCCGCAGACGAGAGAACTGCCTGGGTGTTGTTGCGCTGGGTGTTGTTTTACCGCGACGGTAGGTCTATTTTAATGTGGTTCTAAAGGTCACCGAGATTAGGAAGACGTCTCGAGACATCTCAATGAATCGTGTTGACCTTACGAGGTGCTTGTTACCAATGGAAGGTCATCTCGAGGTCGGAACGTTGTTTAGAACGATGTCTTAGTTCGTATTCGGTTGAAGTGACGGTAAAATAGGAAGGTTTAGGCCGAGGTCATTAGGGTATCGGTAGGTATAGCTAGTGGTAGGCTGTAGGCCTCAGGTAGGGGTAAATTCATCATTTAGTTTCGTAATAAATTAATTATTCAGAAATATTTTTTGAAAGGTTCCTCCCAATTATTGTGTAAATTAGTTCTTTTTTTGAAGGTTCCTTCTGATTATTGTGTAAATTAGTTCATTTTTGAAGGTTCCTTCTGATTATTGTGTAAATTAGTTTTTTTTTTAAGGTTCCTTCTGATTATTGTGTAAGTTAGTTCTTTTTTTGAAGGTTCCTTCTGATTATTGTGTAAATTCATTTTTTTTGAAGGTTCCTCCTAATTGCTGTGTAAATTAGTTCTTTTTTTGAAGGTTCCTCCTAATTATTGTGTAAATTAGTTCTTTTTTTGAAGGTTCCTCCTAATTATTGGTCAAGTTAGTTCTATTACAAAGTGAGAGAGGCTAGCCTGAATAATTGACGAATTTGTCCGTAGACCTATCTATATGATTTATGGTGCTTCAGATCAGGTTAGGGTAGAATCAGAAGCCTGTAGGTACGATGTATCCAGGTTGAAATAAAGTTTTCTGTTGTATTTTCATGTCTTTCATTTTGTTTTATTGAATTTTGACTCAGAATTTATAGGCACAGTTTGTTTAATTTTTGGAGAGGAACTGGAATGTGGTCAGCAAAACACAGACACAAGGGGTTCGCAAACAGCATAAAGACCAGAGTCGTTCATAACACCAGCGACACTATGTAGTAAAGCTGTTCATCTTGCAAAAGTACTATCGGTGTACTTCCACAGTTTAACCCACAAGGTGCTGCGCATCGCTAGAATCGACGCTTTATATGTTGCGCTAGGATGACGACGATGTTATCGACGCTCTATTTGCAAATATCTTGGTAAATTTAGTCAGCAGTCTCGCCAGCCATTCAGCTCACTCTTGAACATATAAGATGCCAGGTTTCTCTTAATCATAGATATAAAAATAGCAAAATTGTAAACCTTCTATCAGTTGTGGGGGGGAGTGGGACCAGGGAGGCTTTTGTATCCAGAAGTTGAGCAACGGTCAAAGATTTTTATAAATCTTTATTTTGTGAATTTTGGAGATAATGGCTTTTGATGATGATGCTTACTCATTTTCATCAAATAGTGATGTCGAGATAGATGATTACAGTGACAGTGATGATAGTAATATTGGTTTTAAAGTTAGTGTGCATATGACAGTCAACATACACACACATATACACCCATTCAACCAATTAATAACTGTTGTATATTTTTTGTACTTTTATAGGTGTTTCTTGAATAGCTAAGGATTAATTTTGTCATGAAAAAATTTGAAATTGTCACAGAAAATACTGCACGAAACATTCCAACACTAAAAAGTGGTTAATAAAAATGTTTTCTCTCCCAAAAATATTCTTTTTAAACAAGTTTTTAAAAGTATTGTATATTTTATTTTTAATTATTAATCTGTGACATAAGGCGATTACAACCACGTATAACATTAGGTGATAAGTTAAAAATGAGCAAGCAAATATTGGTTCCATTACAGAAGTTGCATATGCATAATATTGCCGTCCTTAAGTGGCATCCCCCAATATCTCTTGGGTCAATTGACGTTAAGTATGAATAGGCCCATTGAACTAGTGGATGTATTGTAACTTACTGCATTAGGAATTCCTTACAGATTAATCGGTGAATGTCATGCAATTGTAACTAAAAGTTCTAGCAAAGATGCAATGCATTACTACCTTAATGCCATTCTCCTTGCATTAGTTCCTTGTTGGACGAGTCACTAGAGTTCTTGGATAGCACTCTGCTAGGCCCGAGTTCGAGTCTCCGACCGGCCAATGAAGAATTAGAGGAATTTATTTCTGGTGATAGAAATTCATTTCTTGGTATAATGTGGTTCGGATTCCACAATAAGCTGTAGGTCCCGTTGCTAGGTAATCAGTTGGTTCTTAGCCATGTAAAATAAGTCTAATCCTTCGGGCCAGGCCTAGGAGAGCTGTTAATCAACTCAGTGGTCTGGTTAAACTAAAGTATACTTAATTTCTCCTTGCATTTTAATAGATTTTTATCTATTTATTAGTTTATTTTTTCTTTTTGATAAGTGAGATCTCTTCTTTCTGTATTTCACTTTACCTTCCCTTACTTCCCAATGAGCACCATATTCTTTGGAAGCTTGATTTTCTAGTCATGGCCCCTGTGGGCTTGTTCTAATGAATAGGGTTCATCTTCTAAATAATAATAATAATAATATAATAATAATAATAAAATATGATACATTAATTTCTCATCAAACATATGAACCTTTGCTTATAATTTTTAGACTAGTATCTAGTTATCATCTGATGTAATTTTTACTATTATTATTTTTTACAACAGGGTAAAACCATGGGCTGCCAACAATAGGTAATCAACTAGGCTAATTACTCCTCCCCCTCCATTTTGGCAATTTCTGTGAGGCTTAAGCCTAGGAGTTAGGGAAACCAGGCTAGGAATTACATTATCAAATAGCAGTTGTAATTTGAGTCAGTGATCCTTGCTAACTGTTATTTATAGTAATATCAATTTTTGGAAGTCAAAAGATGTCATTTTTGCAGTTTTGTGGTACTTTAATTTCTTACCAGATACATGATCCATATGTTTTTCCCAATGTTCATCATGT
The DNA here is from genome assembly GCF_040412425.1 of Macrobrachium rosenbergii. Classification (NCBI taxonomy): domain Eukaryota; kingdom Metazoa; phylum Arthropoda; class Malacostraca; order Decapoda; family Palaemonidae; genus Macrobrachium; species Macrobrachium rosenbergii. The sequence continues at coordinate 44,003,491 of NC_089741.1, forward strand.
GGTTTATGCATATCTGACCATTATCATTGGTGTAAACCACAAAGTTTTCTGTTACTGGAGCCCCTTTAGCTTGTATAACAATTATGGGTTAGAAGCTAATGGGAACTCAAGGTTTTAGGTTGGGCGAGAAGCCACAAATTAATGAATTGCTTGAACGGTAATGGTCTAAAATGCATAAGACAAAAGATAAGCAATCTGAAAAATATTGGTTCATGTCTATAATCTAGATCAGGTACAAAATATGTTTATAAAGAAATGTCAAAAAAGTAATTAGAGGGATACATCAAAACTTTAGCTAACCTAATATAGGATGCTTAGTTTGCCTGGTCAGGGGTTCCCACCCAACCTGACCTTGAGCATGGTCGTAGAATAAATTACTGACATGCATCCTAATCATACCTTTCCTAGCCTATCCTAACCTACGGTGCCTGGTCTTACATGGCCTAGAGTATTTTCAGTCATTAAAGTGAAATACAAATCTTCTTCATAACCGAACCTTGCACACCAAGTCCTAACTGCTCCTAACCATACCTTGTAGTTGGGGTACAGCTCTAAGTCACACATTCAATTTGTCCCAATCCATGTGATTATATATGTTAACATATCGGTAAATGTAAGTATACCATGTTTTTTGTGACTTCTTCATCCTGTGCTGGAGGTATTTTCAATTATTATTGTTGATTGATGTAAACCTACTGCGTATCTATTTCCTTTGCAGTGTTTACCCAAGTGTCTTTCATACATGTACTGTTGTAGGGTTTTGCTTTTTCGTCGAGTAAAAACTGAATATCCGTACTCTCCAAGTTAAGCATATTTTTATACCAGTCGCTATTCCTGCCTTCATGGATTTCAGTAACAATGTCTCTTGTTCATGAAACATTTTGAGTAGAAACAAATAGATTTTAAGTTAATATATAATGTAAATTTAATAAATGCATGAGATTTTTAATATTGCTATGGCCTGAACTCTCAAACTTTAAATTACTGATGCTTTTCCTGAAGGGTATTTCTCCAGGGAATTACTAAAGGTAGTCTTTTGCTTCTAATTTTTTTTTATCTTGATTTTCTGTAGAAGCACTAGACAAAGGAAACCCAGAGAAATGAAGCAGTAAGTTATTGGAAATAGAATGAAAGCATGATCAGAAGACTGTGGGTGGTGCCTCTTTCTGAGGTAGGGTATTGATATAAAATACTGAATTTTCAGATGCAGGGTAAAATGGATGTAATTTTTCCTTTTCTCTAACATTATTTTATCGGCTAAATCCTAATTTGTGTATCAAAAATGTCAGATTTGAGTCATATGAACATCATTACTATAAGGTTTTCTGTGTTGGTGGGTCGCATATTTTTTATAATTACACTACAAAGTGTTTATGGAAAATGCTCAGTGGTAGTTTTATATTGCAAAGCTATATTAAGTGTAACATATAAAATGGGTAAAGTTGTAACAGCCAATTAAGGCAATTGCTTTGATTACAGGTGGCGTAAGTAATGTGAACCGGTCACTGTTGTGAAAATACTTCAAGAAAATGAAGCCAAACTTTCGTTGGAAGGCGCCCAGAGGACAAGGCAGAACATCATCGAAAGCTGGGCATCAGGACAGTGTTAACTCAATGAAAAAGGTCAAAGCATGTGAAAAAACAGCCCCAGGGCCAGTCTCCACAGTAGACTCAGGAGAGGAACTTGTAAAGAATGAAGTCCTGTGCGAAAAGGGAGACACAAACAATTTGAGATGTTTTGTCAGTGACTCTACCTTGTTGAAAATAAGAACTAGAAGAAACAGGTTTCTTGCTAGGTTTAGAATTTGTTGGAAGCCCGAGTGGCGTATTAGTCTTGGTTTAATGTTGCTAGTCTTTATTTTAAGTAAATCCACAACTGTAGCTTTTGGAGGAGGTAGTGATATTGCCCAGAACATTAATGACGATGGGGACCCGTTTGAGTCTGTTACTTATGATGATGGGGATACTGTGCAGTTTGTAGGGAGAAGGCTAAGCAGTATAATGGACATGGATATTGCGACTGCAACAGAGCCAAGTTTAGACAGTGTATCGGGAAGCCAAGAGGAAACTGTGGAAAAATCTTCTGAGGTGCCTCCTTGTGCCACAAATGAAAAGAGGCAGAGGGTGAAGATACAGTATACCTCAAGCATCGTTGAAAATGGTGAGTATGGTTTTCACTGCATTATTCAGATTATGTATTCTTCGAAATATTTTAATACATTTTTATTATAAAGTTGAAAATCTTGTATATTGTGAATGTAAGCGTAAGACAAATTCTTAATTCTTCTGTCAGAAATAATTACTGTGTTAAAGGAGGAAAGAAATAGGAAAGTCTTGAATGGATAGGAATCTCTCTCTCTCTCTCTCTCTCTCTCTCTCTCTCTCATGCTAATTGGAGCTACTGTTTAGGGCAACCGCCCTCACTGTTGTGTTAGCAAATTGTTAATCCATTTGGGGGTGTTTTTAAGAAGTTAATGAAATTATAACCATCACATTATTTTCATGTGGTTTGTGCTTTTTTGTTTACAAGCAGAAACTACATTGGTATTGCCAATTTTACATGTTTGTAAGTTCAACAAGAATGGTAAAATGAGAAGCACTTTGGGTGCTTAAACTATCTAGTTGATACAACTGAAGTTCTTTAATTGCAGAATATATCGTGGCCTTTAAAGGATACTACAGACAAGAGGCTCGGGAAAGATTTATCCAGGCAGCTTTAAATGAATCGAACGTTGTCCGATGGGAGCTTGTTCCTCGTAATAACCCAGCAAGCGACTATCCTAGTGATTTTGATGTTGTTCAGGTAATTTTTTCCTTAAATTTTTTTGTTAGGGTACTTTGCATTGACTCTCATAAGGCATGACCAGATGGTTTAATTTTTCGTGGATGAGGTAGAAATTAGAATAAGCTGAAGGTGTTGGATAGCATGATGGGAAGACATCAAAGAAATGTAGGAAAAATAGATTATATATATGTCAGTTTTAAGACACCAGAAATCATAGCATAGTAACACCCCACATTGTGTTCATAGCCTTATGGATTTTTTTAATCCTTTTACTACTTTTAGCCTTAAAGGAACTTGCATTAAAGTATATTTAAGTAGATGTTTGTTTAAGCAAAACATTTCATTTAAGAATCTTTTCTGAGGAAACATATTGGCAGTGATAACACTCATTTCAGATACAAGAACATCATAAAAATGGAGGCTTAGACTCATTAAAAGATCACCCTGCTGTGAAGAGAGTAACAGCTCAGCGAATGGTCATTCGTCATTTGCATTTTGTGAATGATACAGAAGACTCTGATGAAGAAATATGGGATAATGTTGTTTTTGCCAATATTACTCAGTCTGGTGAGGAAATGCTCCTTTTCAACTTAACTAAGTCAGATCTAAGGAAGGATCATTTGGAAAATGGAACCCATAGTGATGACGACACAGAAGAAATTGAAGTAGATTACGATGGGCTCTCGGACATTGAATACAATGATGTCGAAAACAACATAGAAAAGGAAAGCCCACTTTGTGAAGGTGATGATTGCAAACATGATGATGTTGACGTAACATGGACAGCATCAAGGCCACTACGACGGTCATCCCTAACACTGGTAAGATATGTTCGTAAATTTTTTTCACTAACTTTGGAGGGGGTTTCCCATTGTACCATAAGGCTTATTTTTTTTGAGTGGTTTTTTTTTGTTGATAGAGACAAATTTTCCAGTTTTTGAAGCTCTGTACACTTCTTTTGTGAAAATATTTTAATTGGAAACAATTCATGTAGTGAGGATGCTGATGAATTTTATTTTCCCAGTTCAAAGTTGTAGGGTGTCCTGGTGGCCAAAAAATCTTTGGTGCCAGAAAATGTTTATAATGAATTTTCTTTATTATCAATGTGTTACCAATCTTTGTTGCGCTAGTCTTTATAGTCCATGAGAACTTCCTATTCTATAGAAGCTTGCAAGCTAAGTTCATTGGCCTTTTAGCTGATTTTATAAAATATGGTTAAAGACATACATTAGGAATAATAATACTAACAGTAGTCAAAAAAAGGACCTGGCAATAGTGTATTTTATGCTTTACTTTTCAGGGTACTGCCTTTTGGCAAACTACTGGGAGACATTCTAGTCGAAGACTCCTGCGAACTATTCCAAGGCAGATAACATCAACTTTGCAGGCAGATGTTCTTTGGAGTCTGGGAATCACAGGTGAAAAGTCATGATTTTTTGTTTGTCACCCCAGTTACATGGCACTAAAATTTCTTGTGGCTGAGGTATATTACATATTTTATAAATATTAGAAATATTTAATAAAGGCTTTAATCTTTGCGCTTAGGTACTTTACCATGGGGGTTTGAAGGGCGGATAACCTGGAGGCTTCAACATAGTGGTGTACTGTATATAAATATAAAGAGATGATAGTACTGTCTGTTGTCACAAAGTATCATTTTGTATTTGTATACATTATATTGATATACTGTATTTAGTTTTATGTAACACATTTTCTGTATGAAATTACTAATGGGTATTATCTGTTTAATATGTTACCATAAAAGCAGGCACCTTGATGGCATAAGAAAAGAGTAATTGCAGATAATATGCCCATTTATTGGTTTGTGTCCATCATTTTCTCTGCTTGTACTTTTACTTATCCCTTCACTATTACCCCTTCTGAGTGTATAAAGAAGATAATCTGCTAGGAAGATGTGGTGTTGTGAATTTTAACCCTTCAAAGATCCTAAGCTATTATCAGTATGAAGTCCTGATCCTTGATTTTCATGTTATTTTGTCTACTTGACCTTTATTTTGTGTAGCTGTAAGCTTGATACTTGTTAAATTGTTTTCCCTTTGAGTTTGTCTGTCGTTTTCCCACTTTACCCATGTCTGTTATTGTATACTTTATAATCTGTTATTTATTTAATATTTCATACCCATGTCTGTTATTATATACTGTATAATCTGTTATTTACTTAATATTTTACTTTACATTCACTTAAACATTTGCTATAATACTGGTTCTGTCAGCATGCTTTGTAATGCCTGGATTTTTAGGGGAGAATTTTATGATTATACTCTGACACCTATGATCATATGATCTTTTACAAGCACACTGATAGGAAGAATCCAATCTTCAATAAAATATTTCTGTTGTCAGTTGTATTTTTTCTGTACATTACCTCAGAAGTAATTTTATGGAGTTTTCAAAAGGTATTGCTAATGCAATAACAAGTTTTATAATCATCTTCCACAGGTGCTGGTGTAAGGGTTGCAGTATTTGACACTGGACTTTCCAAAAGTCACCCTCACTTCAAGCGTATTAAAGAACGTACAAATTGGACCAATGAGAAGACACTGGATGATGGACTGGGTCATGGAACTTTTGTAGCCGGTGTAATTGCCTCCAGTGGCAAGACTTGTTTAGGATTTGCCCCAGACGCTGAACTTCACATATATCGTGTCTTCACCAACAATCAGGTAAGTTCATTGGTGTTGAAGGCCTGTTGACAAACTTACCAGTGTAGATACAGTATTTTTATTGGAATACAATCTTGTTTCTTTTCCATAATTGTTTACCAAGTATTTTTTAAGATTGACAGATATTTAAAATGACAAGCCAAATGCAGTACTTAGCAGTTGTAAGTCAATATTACGGTAAATTATGTCTTTTGATTATGTGGAAATGATTAGTTGTTACAAACTCTTCCTATTCAGGTATCCTACACATCGTGGTTCCTAGATGCTTTTAATTATGCAATATTAAAGAAAGTGGATGTGCTTAACCTAAGTATTGGAGGACCAGACTTCATGGATCACCCATTTGTTGATAAAGTATGGGAATTGACAGCAAATCGGGTCATCATGGTTTCAGCTATTGGTAATGATGGACCTCTGTATGGGTAAGTTGATGTTTTGTTGTGCTGTCTGTATTATTTTTTATAAAGTACTGTAGTTTATTTAGACCACTTCCAGTAGGGAGCACTGTATGTGGTGAATTGTGCTTCGTATGCTGTGGATATTAATAACATTTTTTCCAGTATGCCATCACCCCCACCAGCTGCATTGCTCTCTTCTTAAAGCTATCCCCCTTAGGTGCAGACAGCTGTTGAATCCAAATAAGGGATTATGCCGTATACACAACTTAAAATAAGCAAAAACTGCTTACCTGAAAATGAACTAACTAGCAGACAGCTTGTTGCTAGCTAGAACAACATTGTGAAGACCTAGTTTAAGCTTCAGTGACAAATCTACAGGGAGTTTTGCTGTATTATTTTGCCATGGCAATGAGAAAAGCAGAATGGGAAGAGACATGCAAGAAGTGAGACCGCTAACCACTAGGGACTTGGGGATTTGTTTGCTCAGTCAGCTGCTGCTGTCAGGCCTTTTTTTTTTTTTTTTTTTTCTTCTCCTGAAGGATGTGTTATCTGAGATTTCTTGGACACATGAAATGAGCTGTATTGTTAGGAATGGGTTTGGACGAAACAAACTGTTGTTAAGGGGTATAACATGAAAAGCTGAAATTGTGTCATAGAAATGTTTTACTTTTCAGGAATTTTGTTGTTTTATTAATACTAAATTATTTTCGTCTTTCAGAACACTGAATAATCCTGCAGATCAGATGGATGTCATTGGTGTTGGCGGAATAAATTTTGAAGACCAGATTGCTCGGTTTTCATCTCGTGGAATGACAACTTGGGAGTTGCCTCAAGGGTGTGTGGCCTTTTTTTTGTTTTCATAACGTTGAATTTGGAGCATTAAGGACTGTGTTAGAGAGGTACATTGGTGACTTCTCACATAAGGATATTATCATGCCATAGGTCTATGAGGGTTAAATAATAAATAAATAATCACCTGTATGTGATCAGAATATAGATACTGTATGTAATATTTTTTATCTCGTGGAGTTTCATCCCCTTCCTAAAAAGTAGAGTTCGAAAACAGGAAGAGAGGAACATCTATGGGATTTTAGGCAGCAAGTGAATAGCCAGAGGAGAGGAGAGAACTCATTTCACATTTTTCAGGAAGACTGAAGATGATGCTGACGCTATCTTCAGCACTAGGTGTTTTGCAAAGTCTCATGAATTATGGTTAAATTGAACAATAAAGATTGGCTTTGTAATGTGGAATTTGTAGGTTCAGTATTTTTTTTTTTTTTTTTGTAGAATAAGCATTGATCAGTTGAGACTTGAATTAAACTGTTATTGTTAACAGAAATTAGTTTGCTTACAAATATCATGAAAAATTCATTAAATATATTTTTTGTCAATTTAGGTATGGACGTGTTAAGCCAGACATTGTCACTTACGGATCTTTAGTCCAAGGTTCAAGTATGGAGGGGAAATGTCGTCAGCTGTCAGGGACATCAGTTGCCTCTCCAGTTGTGGCTGGAGCAGTTACCCTGCTTGCCAGGTAAGAGTTCATGTGAAATGTTGAAAACAAATACAGCTTAGTAGCATTACTAGATGACCAGAGACTCGTCAACTTATGCAAGTGGTTAGAATCCTGAACCCTTAACATTTGCTGAAGATTCATGTTGGTAAACACACCTTAAACCCCATTTATGGTGCTATAAAAAACACATCAGAGAGAAAATATAGTACACTAGCAGGTCTTATGTGTAACTGTTATAATCTGTACATGAGTGATATACTGTATAAGTAAAAGGCAAATTATGCTAACCAGGTGTATTTAGCTAAGCTTAGAAATTTGAATAGTATGTAATAGGCAGTGGTGTAGTGAATTACTGTGTCATAGTAAAAGTAATGATGATTATTATTCATTTGTATGAGCATTTTTTATTCAGTTTTTGATAACCATCCTCATTGAATACTGATTATTTCAGTGGTGTCCTTCACCGGGGAGGTATTATCAATCCAGCCAGCATGAAGCAAGCTCTGATGGCATCAGCACGTAGACTTCCAGGTGTCAATATGTTTGAACAAGGCCATGGAAAACTTGACCTTGTTAAAGCCTATCAGGTGCTCTCCAAGTATAAACCCCAGGCATCTCTCAGCCCAACGTACATCGACTTGACAGAATGCCAGTACATGTGGCCCTATTGCACTCAACCATTGTACTATGGTGCCATGCCAACTATAGTGAATGTGACAATCTTGAATGGCATGGGGGTGTCAGGTAGAATTGTGGAAAAACCTATCTGGCATCCCTATACTCCTCAGTATGGACATCATCTCAACATTGCATTCACTTATTCAGAGGTAATTTTGTTTGAGATAGTGTTCATTATAGAGATTTTCTTGTTCTTGTATCTCAGTTATTTAGGCTCAAGTACTGTATAGCAAAATTATTAAGGAATGTCATTTAGTAGGAATTTAGGGGTACAGTATTGAAGTCTTTTGAATTGCTGTCAAATGAGTATATTTTACAGGTACTTTGGCCATGGTCAGGGCATCTTGCTGTTTGGATCACTGTTGCTGAAAGTGGAAAAGATTGGGAAGGATTTGCTAGAGGTCACATATCTGTTACGATAGAGTCACCCCCTGAAGAAGGAGAGACCCAACCTAGAACATCTCACGTCAAACTCCCTGTGAAGGCAAAGATGATCCCAACGCCTCCAAGAAACAAACGAGTTTTGTGGGATCAGTTTCACAATCTCCGTTACCCACCAGGCTACTTCCCGAGGGATAATCTGCGTATGACTAATGACCCACTGGATTGGAATGCTGACCATATTCACACAAACTTTAAAGATATGTACCAACATCTCCGTAACAGTGGCTATTATGTTGAAGTCCTTGGTTCACCATTTACTTGTTTTGATGCCTCAAAGTATGGAACTCTTATGGTTGTTGATCCTGAAGAAGAATATTTTCCAGAGGAAGTAACAAAGTTGCGCCAAGATGTTGAGAAAGGACTGTCTGTGATTGTGTTTGCTGACTGGTACAATGTCAGCATAATGAAAAAAGTAAAGTTCTTTGATGAAAATACAAAGTAAGCATTTCTCTAAGACTATGTAATTATTTGTAAATTTGATTTGTGATATTTAATTGATACATTCAGAGCACTGAAAAGAATTTGCAAGTAGAACGTACACTTCAATAAAAGCAGTAGTCTTATTGTGTCATTCATTATTTAGTATTGTGGTTTGGAAATGATGTGCAGAAACTAATTACCTGTAATAATAAGGTTCAACCAGAGTAATGAACAAAAGTTAAGATGTTTTTGCTTTTGATTTGCAGACAACTTTGGATGCCAGTCACAGGAGGCAGCAACATTCCAGCACTGAACTATTTACTAGCTTCTTGGGGTGTCGCCCTTGGTGATGGAGTGTATGAGGGAGACTTTAACTTGGGTGACCATGATATGTACTATGCTACAGGTACATCACTTGCCCAGTTTCCTTCAGAAGGCACTGTAGTGCGCAAAACTTTAAATGACCAGGGAAAGGAGATGCTAGAAGCTGAAACAGAAAGTGTACCAGGTAACAAACTACAGTGTCTGTTCTTTGTTTGATTATCTAACACACACAATACTGTATAGGGAATTTCTTATGATTATTGTCACTTATACAGGAAAGTGCTTATCCCCCACACTTAATGAAACAAGAGCACTTGAAATGTTGTGGTGGAAGGGCAGGTCTTATAAGAGGTAGAAAATTTTTGTTACCTTGGAAACACAAAGGTCTGTGAAGCAAGTAATGAGAGGGCAGTATGAGTAAGAGAAACAAAAGCATAAGTGAAGTGGAAAGAATTTTTTTGACTATTGTTAAATAAGAGAATCCTGAAATAAAGTAAGTTCTTTCTTCAATGCTCTCTGTTTTATAACGAGTAATAGGACAAGTGGTTCCTGTTTCTGGAGAGGGTTCTGGGAATTTAAACCAATAATTTATATCCGCTTAACTCCTCTCTTTTCTCCCCTTAAAACAAACTTTTAGGGCAGTTTGCTTGTGTTTTACACAATATGTTAGTTTTTACCTCCCCTGTGGACATCTCTGGAGGCTCATCATCATTATTGTTTTTATGGCCTCTTCTCCCTTAATAATATTAGATTTGAAAGGAGTAATATCCTGTCTTCTCTGTCGTGTGCTCTTTCTGCCTAGGCTTCCATTAAGTCTTGATGTATCCCCTTTCTCCATGATTTTGTGGGCCTTCTTACAAATTATGTTATCTTTCTACTCTGACCAAATATTCCTGATCCCTTCTCACCTCATTTCAAGAGCATCTTAATCTTTGAGATCCCCTCATTCATAATACGATCGTCCTGCCACACTCTGAACGTGAAGCTTAACATTCTGTGGCCGCGTTTCTTCAAAATTCCATTTTCCTTGTTGCTACTTCATATGCAACCATATAAGTATTTGTTCTCTCCACTACTGGGAAGTTCCTATTTATAAGAAGTCTAGCAATCTCTGCATGTCAGGCATGCTGCAGGTACACTATAGCTCTTCGTTGGGCGAGTCGGTAGAGTTGTGGCCTAGCACTCACTAGGCCCGAGTTCGACTTTCCAGCTGGCTAGTGAAGAGTTAGAGGAATTTATTTCTGGTGATAGAAATTCATTTCTCACTATAATGTGGTTCGGATTCCACAATAAGCTGTAGGTCCCGTTGCTAAGTAACCAATTGGTTCTTAGCCACGTAAAATAATAAGTCTAATCCTTCGGGCCAGCCCTAGGAGAGCTGTTAATCAGCTCAGTGGTGTGGTAAAACTAAGGTATACTTTTTTTTTTAACTGTACTTGTGGTCAAAATCTACAGCTACTACATATAGTGCTCCCCAAATTGATATTCAGAGACTCATTCTTGTTGTCAGAAGTTAATATACATAGAATGAGCCAGTTTGACTTATGAGACCTGAGAGATCTTACTGTTCATGTGCACTTTTCACACACAGCATTACTACCCTGCTTCCTTGGGAGAATTTTAGTCGGGGGAAATTTATGACAAAGGAAGTGAGCACTATAAGTGATGGGTATTTACTTAAAAAAAAATACTTTATTTGACAGAAAAATTCATTTAATTAATCCCATAAACTTAATTTTAAGATGTAGTGGTGTTTGAGCACTTGGACATTAAAAAAGAAAAAATAACTGAACTAATGTTTTTGGTGGTCTGTAGGTAGTTACGATACTGTATGTATCAAAGTTCAGGGAAGGGCTGATGCACTTTTTAAAGCAGAAGAATTACCAGTATCCACTGTATTTATGTGATTTTATTGTTTTACAGATGTTCCCATCTTGGGATTGCTGCAGACAAAAGGAAATGGTGAAGATTCTAATGACATCAGTTTTCAGCAGTCTGGACGTTTAGTAGTGTACGGGGATTCAAATTGTCTAGATAACAGCCACCTTCAGAAGGATTGCTTTTGGATGTTGGATGCTTTACTGGAATTCACAATGACAGGACACTTACCTGGGGTGTTTTCATCCAGTGCGGGTGCTCCTGTTCCTCCTACTACAGATCTTCCAACAAAAATGGAAAACAGTAATTTGCATAAGCACTCTAAGGTATAGTGTTGATGGTCAGAAGTCATTGCATTTAGAAACTCTCTCTCTCTCTCTCTCTCTCTCTCTCAATGTATATGAGCACATACTGTACATTATGAAATATTCAATAGTTTTTAACAATTTGATTTAGAGCAGACAGCTCTTCTGTTTTGGTAACTATCACACAAACTACTAAACAAAGCTAAGTCCGGATAAGATGAGGTTAATATTTATGGAGATAAAATATGGTTTTGCACAATTAGTGGTTTTGCAGTCTGGGTTCCTAATCATTGTTTTGCAAATACAATATTTTGTTGGTTGTGCTCTGTCTTCAGCAATTTTTCCATGGTTAATTTAAAAAATCAGGTCCTTTAAAAGTTAACACAACATATATGAATACCCACAGACCTGAAAAGTAGAGTGATAAACTTCACAAAGCATGTATGCGTATATGCATTAATTTCTTCTCTGATGCCTTACCAGGTGATGACTGGCACTTTGGGTGTTGAACGGTGCGCCTGTGTCAGGCTTCTTCCCCCCATTCCCCATTTGCATCTAAAAGTACCTTCCCTCATATTTTCATGTCAAACTAAGTGTCGGCCTTGAGTTATTCCTTTGCATGTTTTCCCATTAAATCCTTATGCAGTTGCCCATCCAACAGGTGGTTGAGCATACGCTAGGCATGGAGCAGATGAGACCATTACCCGAGTGCCCCGTGCTGAAACCAGTTATGCCACAGCCCTTGAATGTCTCAAATAAAAAGTAAGTGCAGTGCATAATTTCTTGCTTTTTTTTTATGGAAGATTTCCTGTTAATCTAAAATGTTTGTGGAGGTGTCATTTAATGAATCAGATTAATGTATTTGTTTAGATTGATAAGTACAAGAGTAATCTTTTAGTTTAGACCAGGGGATCAGTGCCAGTATACATTTAGAGATAACTTGGTCAAAAACTAGGCCAAAGGAAGCTCTTTCCTGCAATTGTGTAGACCCTTTTTCTCAATTTATATCTTGATTTAGAGGGAATAGAGTTTTTCAGATTATGTTAGTAAATCTCAAAATTTAACTGTTGTTCAGGTTATTCACTGCTTTCACGTTTTTGACATAAATCATTGTCGTTTTTACTTGTAAATCAAATAAATAGTTATGTATTAAAACTGAAGGCTGTTGCTGTTGTATAAATTTATTTCATCTTCATAGTTTTCATTCCAAAAATCTCTGGTGTACTGTGCTAGGGTGACATAAACAATTTTTTATCCAGATGGTTTTATATAGCTTTTATACCTCAGTTTCATGGGTTTTAATGCTGTTATATTTTACAATGCATTAGTGTTATGTATGCATCTCTTAAGATGTTTTTGGCAAGCCTATGGGCAAGCCCTGTGATGTTTGATTTAATATAATTATCTTTTTCCCAGTGATTTTTTAGAATGATAGTATGCTCAGGTGTAGAAGATGAAAATTGGAGAAAGATAAAATTGAAGAAGTTGGACAGCTAATGGTGAAATATTTTGCAGCTTAAATATACATGTGGGATTGAAGCTGCTGTCGCAGCCAGAGCATATGGCTGGAGTGGTGAAGGTAGCACCTGTGGATGTTCAACCCTTGCCACTGGATGGTCACTCAAATAGTCGTGGGGAAGATCCATCTGATTCGGGTATGGCTGGCTTGACTGTGTAAAGCTGCACAGTTTCCATGTATTTGTGAGGACATTTATATTGTTTGAATTTGGCATTCCTTAAATTTTTAATACATATTATTTATCCTCACCTTGTAAATTCATTGCACAAGCTAATGTGTCATAAAGTTCTTAATAGTTGGCCTATTTTCCTAGAAGTAGTCTCGCCTCTTAGTAGTTAGTTTGGTATGTAGATTAGCCATTATTACTTGTTAAGGATATGTAATGGTCTTCTGTTGTATCATGGGCAAGTGTTAATGATATTTGACATTCTAAACCTTGAAAAATTAATCTCCTTTAGCAAAAATTATAACAGTAAAGTGTGGCATTGATGGCATAGCAAGATTGACTGGTGTTCAAAACAAACACACTCTTGTAATGGTTTATATATATATATATATATATATATATATATATATATATATATAATATGCTATTTTTATTTGTGATTAGGAGTTCTTTTGTAACTAGAGGACGTCCTTTGATGCTGTTTTGTATTTTAATTCTCCTGTAATTAAACTTGTAAAATAAGGAAGAGTGACAATAAGAGGAACTTGTTGCAGTAGTTAGAATTCCAATGCATACCTTTAGTTGATGAGTTTGGTATATAGGTGTGGTAATAGTAGAAATTTTTAAGAAATTTAAATTCATTGATATACTTCTGATTAGACTTTACTGAAGACAAATTTGCTTGTGAAAAAGAAAGTAATTTCAATGAAAATTTTGTTTGTGTTACAATAAACCCATCTTTTGCATTAGCCCACATTCGCCGTCCTCATGAATACCAGACACTTCATTTCCGATTCAAAAGAAAATAATCTGCTGACTGGCTAGCACCAGTGCCCATGCCCCACACAAATTCATAGGTTCCAGGCATTTAGTAGCCTCACATTTTTTATTTAACTAAATAATAACAAGCTTTTCATTCCTAGACAAAAATCCTTTGAGAGGTGGGGATTACGCTGTCTTGCATCCCCGTATTGGGTGGAATTTTATTATGAAAAAGATATACTGTAGTTGATTTGAAAGAAAAACTGCTTTTATTGGTCAAGATGCTGTTTTCCATTTCCCTAGTGTTATTTGTATTTAATTGTGGCCCTCATTAAGTCAACAATTAATGAGTGTCATTCTAGTTTACCATTTCAAATTAGCACTGATCACATCTCAACTAATTTAATTTTATTGGTCATATATTTGAATTAATGATGTTTGGTAGGGTGTGGATGATTATGGTGAGACTTCAGTTGCTACCATTACTCCCTTTTCTCATATTTTGTTCTTTTGATTATGGTAATATGTACAAGTTAACAAACAGTAAGCTAGTTATCTAATGTTAAAAGTCAGTTTCTGTGTGGTGCTCTTCAACCTCAGGGCTATTGAGCAGATTAGCTGAGTGCTTGCTAACCATTTGAATATTGTAGTATGTCATTCTTTTGCAAAAAGTTATTTAGTTGACTTGTTTCCTGTAAGCTTGTGAGAATTATTTTGTAGTTTGTATTCTTCATTATATTTTAGTATATGAGGCATCTTTAAACAGCTGTAATTTTGTCATTATTGCAAGTAGGCTAACAATTGTTTTAGGAGGAAGTTCTAAAACCCAGTGAAGTGGAAGGTATAATTCGCAGCTCCCCTCTCATGCTTGTGAAATTTTGAGATCTTTTATCTTGAAAAGTATGCAAAAAAAAATTTTTCCCCCAGATAAATCTTGAACCTCTGTAGATGTTTTCATAGCTAGAGCAGCACTTACATTTAGATGAAAGTTCATTGAGCGTACTATAAAATAAAATAATGTTTCCATGCTGCTCTCTAAAACTTATTCAGAGACGTGCAGAAAAAAAATTCCATTACACGATGGTTTTTTTTTTTTTTTCTCCCACAAAGTACAACAAAACAGTACCCCTATCATCAAGGGCAATTTCTTAGCTCTTCATCTGTTAAGTTGGGAATGAAGTGTCAGAGATTCATGAAGATCACAAATATGGGTTACTGCAAATAATGGGTTTGTAATTAAAAAGTTAGTTTTTGTTTTATACAAAATTACACACTTGGTTTGCTAGCTGTAATGAAAATAAACCTTCAGTTTTGAGAATTTAAAAGGAAAAATTATTTTTGAAGGCGAAGGAATGTGATGTTGTGAGGAAAATGGTGTAAAGGGTGGAAGTTATTGATGTCTGTAATTTTAATACCTCAGATTTACTTTTTAAAAATTTTTAGAATATGTTGGACTGAATGAGAAAGACGTCATCAGTAAGTCTAGAATTGTATAAATTGTGAGTTGTGCTTATGTCTTCTATGATAGCTTTTGCCATAATCATTAATTAGCTGTTGGTTTTTTGTGTGTGCTTATTGGAGTTCAGATACCAGTGTTCTTCAGGAATCAGGGTGCTTACAGAAGACTTAACTAATTTTGGAGACTTAAAAAATGTTCCTTGATAAATTGTATGATTCTCTATCATTTTATTCAGTTAGTATTTTATTATGTTGATAATGTTATGCAGTTGACTTGGGACTAATATATAATTGGGTTGTGTCTTAAGAGTAGCATGGTTCATCTCAAATATAGTAACTGAATGAATTTCCTATTGCTGTCTCTTATGCTCGCTTTCGAGGGATGGGATATGGAGATTCTCAAGTGCATGCCCATGCACATAGTTATTGATTTTTTGAATTTTCATTAACTGTCATGGTAAATAGTATAGTTAAACATTTAATTAAAGCAACTTGAAAATCCTGCTGGAAATTTCTTTCATTTGGGAGTATTTGTTCCTCTTTCGTTTTCCTTTGTTGATCACATGGCTATTTTATTTTTCTGCCTTGCTAGTCTCATAAAGACCACACAGCTTTCCACTCGGAAAGCGTCACTTGCAGTGTGTACCTGATACACAAATAATCAGTCTTTGAGTGGCATGAATATTTACAATTATATTGTTGCAAAGAACAAGTATTTTGGCAGCATTAACAATTTTATCAGTCATTTGTTCCAACCACCATTGTGGATTTTTTACTAATGCACAACGAAGTAGTTTTCAATTGCATTGCACTATTAAGAACCTAAAAGTGTTCCATTGTTGAGGTTCTATGCCACAGAAGATGAGAGTAACATTAGTCCATTCACCAGCTGCTTAAAGCTTGTAATTATAAGACATTCTTGTGATGTGCATTACAGAAAGTGCCGATGGCTCGATACACACGAGTTTGTGACGTGTTTTGTATTTGCTCTAAGAAATTGCTGACTGTTCGGTATCTTGTTGTGAACAGGTGAGTTGAGCATTGAGGTGCACATGTTAATGTACCACAAAAACTTTTCTGAGAAACAAGAGAATGAAATGATAACTCTTGATTCTTTTAAATTATTGGGTATTACAAAAAGGGATAAGGTCTCTTTGTTGTAAGTGCAAAGATTGTTTATGTTTGTATCTGATTTGATCAGTGATGGCAGAAATTGAATACAGGTATGTTATACTAGTGACGCTTGATTGAGCCATAATGAATGTTTGCACCAAACCATGCCACAAAGACTGTAATAACAGTTATCATGTTTAAAAGGGGCTTCACTTCAAAAGTTTTTTTTATAATGTACATACCATATGCATTCCTGTGATACATACCTGTTCTGTTCAGGCAATGGATATAAGAAAAATGATGGCAAGTGCTGTATGTATGTTGTTATTTGTTAATTCATTGCTCAGGATGGATGGTGACTTTTAGCATACTTCTACATAATATTCAGAAGTAGTTGTAGAATTGTAAATTTTTAGAATCTTGAAACTTGACTTGGAAACTAAAATTGACATTAAATTACTTCTCATCTTAATTATGGTAATTCAGTGCATGTCTCTAAGTTTTCCTTATTGTCATGAGCATGTGTATGTTCTTTATGTCACCCTAAGCACTATATTGTAAGGTTTCTTGTGCATGTATAGTAGCATGAATGAATTAATGTTCTGACATTATTGTGAATTTTTTTCATTTTTAATTTGTTCTTTTAATTACTTTGGGGTTTGTAAGCTGTCAGATTATGTGGTTTACCCAAGTTTTCTTCATTTTCAGTTATAGTAACCAACAGGAATTTCATGTCAGAAATGTAAGATATAGTCCAATTTTGTTGTATTAGTTATTCATCTGTTATACATTTGCTACTGCAACTGAAGAAATTGATTGCATTCGTAAATTATGAAGTCTGTTATATAATTAATAATGTAACATTAAGAGGTCCATTCTTTCACCAGAGTAATTATCATGTCAGTATTGGTTATGCATTAATGAAAGGTTTAATTTCAACACAAATGGTATTTCTGCTCAGTACTTAGGGCTTTCAGACTTGTCTATAAGGCTTCAGAGAACATAACCCCATAAATAGTATAAGTATCTTGATGCATCCCTCTGTTGAAAGCTGATTGGAATAGTAAAGGAGAAAGATGTGTGATAGCATAAAAGCTTGAGATCACTTTTGTGCTTTAATCAGTATTACCTGGAGACTTATTCAACACTGAATGTCTGCAGGAAAATCTAGGTGGTGTAAAAAAAAGTAAATTAATCAGTAGTTGGTGTTACTGTACTTTTGTGAGGATCATTCTCATTTGAGATAGATCAAGTTGAGTTTTATTTTGGCCAAAAATAAACTGGCTGTAATCATTGTTCCAAAGGCTCAGTGAGATTGTGTGCCTTTTCAAGGTGAATTTTTGATGACGCAAGCAGAATTGAAACTAATAGATCAAGGTCAGAGATGTGTTACTTGCATAATTTATGTCAAGGTCGAATTTCAGGTACATAACTGAACAGCTCCTTTCTAGGTCTAGTACTTGGTGTTAAAATACTTTTTCAGATTTCTATCTTAGAAATGTTACTCACAGGTATGTAATTTTTTTTCTTTAGACCCAGCAGCCATGACATGACAGGTATTTTCTTTGTCAGTTGGGAACTTAGATTCTTGGGAATCTTCATCCTCATCTCCTGCTGTTGTTGTTCTTGTCAGGACATCATGTTTGTGTGGAATTTCTTCATCAATTGCCTCAGTGCCTTGCAGAATGAGGAATTGTTGGCTTTTTGTGTCTCGAGATAGAGCAGCTGCAATTCCTCTCTTTGATAGATTCTTGGATTTGCAGTTTCCTCTTCCCAGGAACTCACTGTCAGTGCTGAAAACTATCAGTTTCTGGGCTTGAAATCTACCTGCAATAGATCGCTAGATTACAGAATGTTTAAAAGTTGCTGTGTGGGATATATGATGGGTTTTGAATGAATTAAATTGATTTTTAAAAATTATTCACACAAACCCACTACTTATCATCCAGTTACCCGCTTACTGACCCTTCTGATCTCTTGTAGCTTGATTAGACTTATCCAAGAAATAAGGTAGATAGCAGCTTGGAACCTGAGATTTCTATTGTGCATGTGCTTAACTGCTAGCTTCAGCCAGTGGTCTCTCTTCTTCTATAGAAGACTGATGTGTCTGTGATTTTTTGCTGCACAGTCTGGGCTATAGTATAAGTAGTTTGTTTGTATGAAAATATACCTTCTTTTTCATGCTTAGATCCTAGAAGTCTTTTTGGAGGTTTTATATTTCATAATTTTTAGTGAAGAAAATTACAATCTTTCTATAAAATTGTTTAAGAAAAACTGACGGGTTGTAAAATAAAGTTTGCACATGTAAGCCATAAAGATATGGTGATGAATTGATAGTAGGTGATACTAAATCCTGATAGTTCCTAACTTGGAAGCTGATAAATAAGAAACCAAGGATTGTGTGACTAATTAGGGAATAAGAGGTTGCTTACCTACAGTTGCAGTAGATCAATTTTGTTATTGTAGCTGATAGAGCAATAAAAGTCTCTGGGCATTGTTGACTCCTCAAGTTTTTTGATATCTTTGGAAAAGTTGTTTAGGAATAACTTTAGGCAGAACTTCAATGTTCCTCTTGGTAGAATGGGTTATTTCAAAAGTGACATAGGAAAACTTTATGTAATTGTAAATAATTTGTCTGGTCACGCTAGAGGAACATTATGAATCATTACTTGTCTCCTGAAGATGGGACTTGACACAAAGGACGTCTATGAAATTCCATCACTCACATCTTTCCTTTGCTTTGATTTCTGTTACTCTCTGTTTACCTCCAGCCTTCTGTCTCATGGGTCTTACCCAAGTAGGTCTGGTCTTCCACCTTTTCTAGCGTCCGAAGGAGCCCAGCTGACTGTCATATACTATTCTCCATGGAGTGGTGTGAAAGTCATGTTCAAGCTATCCCCACCTCCCCTCTGTTTTTATCTCACCTATTTATGGAACTTTTGTTATTTCCTTTACAATATAATTTTTCGCTCAGTTCAGCCATCTGTATCTTGATAAGCTTCTTAGAGCTCTATTCTCAAAATGACAAAATTTGATGTACTAAACAAGTATACTATAATCTTACCTTCATATGCAATTTTAGTATCTTTGATTTCCAATCTTAATAAAGCTACAATCTAATGAATGAATAAATAGAGGAGACTTATGCAGGATGAATATTCCATCTGTGCAACAATCAACTTGTACAATAAGATTGTGGATAAAGACCAAATTGGTAGGGCAGAAAGTAGAACAAGGAACATTAAATCATGTTGCTACATGATGACACATTAGTCTCACTTCTTTTTCCAGTCTTATTTCTTCAGTCATTTTCCTAAACAGTATCATATCATCTGTCACAGAATCAAAGGCCATGTCTCTATGATTTTGAAATGAGAAGTTCAGTAATTACAGTACAGTTGCATCTTATGTCAAAATGCAGTATGAAAATATTAAAATGAGACAAAAAAAAAAAAAGATTTACCTTTACAAAAAAGATTGACCTTTATATATAGTATTTGAGCTCATGAGAATGGGAAATGCCATATTAGATTTTACTGTAACATTTTAATACCTTTTAGATGAAAAGGAATCTTAATACTCAAGTATTTTGTCTTTTTCAGGAGGTGCTTTGGAATCGCTTTCCTATAGCTCTGAAAGAATGCCTGCTTTTGCAGTCCTCTCCATAACTCTAGTTATCCTTTTGGTGTGCTATTGGTATCGTTCACGTCATCGCCCCAAACGTCGACGTAATAAGCTCCGTAAGGTGGTCATGGCTGCTATCAATGGCAGGCTTCCATCCGTCTAAATATCTCATGTGGCTTTAGAGGCGCACACAATAAAAGTTTTTGTTCATAAAATTTCTAAGTAGATTTAAGATGGATTTTGTGAAATTCTTATTTATATTTTCCATCTTGTAAATGAAAACCTATCACAAATTATTTCTTATAAAGAGAGTAACTTACTTCAATACTGGTATTTATGAGGAATGTGTTTAAGTATCCATACTGTATTTGTTTTGACATTTGCTCTTGATTGTGATTTCTTATATTGTGACCTTATATATACCTCATCATTGCTATGTAGGTGTTTTGTAACACAAAGCTATTAATTTTAGTCTTCTATTGATGTCACTGTTATTTATCTATACTTTAATGTTCAGTTCTTTAGGTACCATTTTACAGGTGTAGTTTGCAGTATGCTGGAACCAGGCTTAGTTTGGGAAAGTTCATATCACATGCTAAACAGTCAGCTCCATAACTGAGGGACTTATATCATTTTGTCATGTAAGAGCTCAGTAATACACTGTGGTACTTTCACACCAATATAACATCACTTGGAAATTGTGCTGAATATTTTTAACTTATGATAAAGTTATCTATTACAGTATCAAGAACATAGTTATGAATTGGAGGATGATTTTTAATCTCTCTCTCTCTCTCTCTCTCTCTCTCTCTCTCTCTCTCTCTCTCTCTCTCTCTCTCTCTCTCTCTCTCATTGCGTGTTTTTTATACAGCAAATAGTTCCTCAATTTTTTCTTCTTTGGACTACTCTTGTACATTATATATCTCTAATTGTAACCTTTTAGATTTTTATCCTTGACATTAATAAAGAAAGCTTAGTGTGAAAATACACAAGTTGTAAGTTAGTGCTCTGAAATTCTATTGATGTGGGTGCTTATACTTGATCCTGTATCATAGTTTGCAAATGGTTATTTTTTTTAATCTCCTCTTGTAAAAAAAAAAAGTACAACACTTGTAGTGTCGGTAGAAAGCACTGTCAAGTATAATTTAGTATGTAATAAGTTTTTATGTTTTTATTAGAATGTTTGATTTGGTATGTAATGTTACAGTGATTATGTTTTTTTCTAATTTTTGTAGGGAACAATAGAATAGGAACTTTGAGATGTCATTCTGTGGATCGTTAAAACTCTTTTTATGTGTTACTTGTATTTTTCATAGCACATGGAAAGATATATGTCATAAGTTTCACATCTTCTGTACATAGATTTTTATAATGTAGTAATAGGGAATGAGAGGATTAATGCATATTTTTCCCTTAGCAATATTGTATTAATTGAAGAATTTGTTGTAGCATTATGCTTCAGGCATCCTGTTGGAGATTTGAAGCTGTATTCTGCAAATACTTAGTCTTTCATAAACATGTATGTGATATTGACTTTTTGGAGTATGTGGAGGTGTGCAAAGCGTGTGAATGAACGAGAGGTAGGCACTCTAGTTGCTCCTTTATAATGTTGAATCATCTTTTTGTGATAAAAGGGATGTTCTCTAGATATTTATCGTTAGCTCAAATCTTATAGCTGTAGGATTTGGAGTAAGGCTTGCTTAATCATTATCCCTCTACAGGGTAGGGTTTTATTTATGCTGTTTTACGTAAGGTTTGTCCATACATTTGAAGTTATCTGTGTCTACATATATCTAGACTTAATGTTCATTTGCATTTATTTCATTGTAACTGACTTTTTTTAATGATTGTAATCAGCATATGTAATACTTGTGTTTTCTGTGGGAAGTATATTTCAGACATTTCAGTTTTTGTAATCATGTTTTTTAGTTTATTTTATAATTTATTTTGTATAGATATGCTAGGTCGTCTCATTACTTTGAGTAAGAAAATCTACTTCTCTTTGGGTTAGTTTTAAGTTCACTATAACCAAAGAAGTTGTTTATACATACAAGTATATGATTGTTTATATGTTATGGGATTTTGTAGAATAAAGTACAGCTTTATCATTACTGCAGAATTTACCTTTTCCGCATCTCATATTCTGTATTTCTCCAAGTCATAGGGGCCAACTTAGTGACAAAGAATATTCTATAAACCCTATTGAAGAAGAATGTGTTAAGCAGTCTGAGTTTTATCCACTCTCTTCTAACATTTGCAGATTTTTCTGAATTCCTATTAAATCTGTCTTTACCTTTACCTTTTTCAGCAATTTCCTTGGGATTTTTTTACATCTTCATATTGCTGCTTCCATATATACTGCTTATCAGCCAACTGTCCCTTATCTTTTCCAACATCCAAACCACCTCAATTTTGAGATCACGGACTATTGGATGTATACTTGGCTTTTATAATGAACTGAAATCAGAATCATGGCTGATTTTAATACTTGATTCTTACTCTTATTAAGTTTATGGAGACCATCAAGTCAGATTTCTGGACTTAAAATCTTTCTGGAAATATTTGCTCTCGGTTGGTACAGTGAAAATAGATTAGGATAAAGAACTTGAAATTCTGCTTGGAAAAAACCAATTCAGGTGAAAAGGGAGGAGTAGAGCAACTTGCAGCTTCCAGTAGGAAGTTGTGAAGAAATCTTTGCACCCCCTACAGTATGCCTTGCAGGGCACACTGGCAGTGATACTGAAGTCTGTCTAGCCTGACTATGGATTGGAAGCAGAATGACAGTGACTTTAAACATGCAGCTATCGACTCACATCCCAGTAAGATATCTGCTGGTGTATATTTTGATATTTATTGTGGTAAAGTTATTTGTTGTACATTACTCAGTCTGATAGTACAATATGAGAAAGTAGACCTTACATCGTCAATTATGGTGCAGTTCCATTTGATGTGCTTTGTACTTTTAGCTCTCTGTTCCATGGTAATCAGTTGTGTTGCTCTTACATTTTTTCAGCAAGTTTGTACAAGATGTAATTTCTTGCAAATGTAACTTTTGCTTGCAAGGACAAATCCTTTGGAACAGGTCTGTGAGGATAAGAATTTTGATAAATTGACATGTTTACTTTAGTATAGCATAAAAGTAATTGCTAAGACAGTTGGTAGTAGCCTTGCAAACATTGTGGAAGGTTTGCAGATTTATGGCATTGCCCATTGTCCCTCAAAAAGTTTTTTATTACTATAAAATAGTTTGACATAACCAGTGCACTGGATACAAGATTCCTGTAGGTCACGAGTGAAGGAGTTGTTTTTATATTGAGTGGGACACTGAGGCAATGCAGCTTTATAGAGGTTCGTCAACTAGGTGAGAAGAAACCAAATGGAGACAATGGAAAACTGTGAGCCAAAAAAGCAGTTTAGCTGGACAAAGCAGGATCCTGAAAAGACTCCAGCTAATTACAGACTACTTCATTGGAAGGTTACCCCACAGGGAGTTGTGCCATCAGTGCACCACATGCAGTGCATTGTAGGCATTACTTAAGGTTCTTTGCAGTGTCTTTTCAGGCCCCAGCTACAACCCTTTTCATTCCTTTTACAGCACCTTCGTTCGTAACCTCGCAGTCTCCTAGCAACTGCGAGGTTTTCCTCTGATTACACCTTTAAAACCTTTCCACTCTCAAGTTTCCTTTCAGCTCTAATCCACTCTCAAGTTTCCTTTCAGCTCTAAGAGACCTCATAATTCTTAGTGATTGGCCCTTGGCCTAAATTTTATATTCCATTCCATCCCACTTATAGAGTAGCAAATGAGTATGCAATGCTTGAATAATTTTTTCCTTAAATCTCACAGACTTGATTTGAATATATTTATATAATGATGTAGAGAATGATGTCTCTCATATGCCCCCATATTGCAGAATAAAAGCTACTGATGAGCATACTTTATGTGACCGTATGGTTTCCAACTAACAGCAAATATTAAGTCTGAGAAACTTATCCGTTAATTAAACTTTCTCAGAATCTTTGCCATTTTCACTTTTACTTTGCCATCATAGTTGCAAATTATTAAATTAGATTTGATATGCATATGAAGAGCAAACCTTTTTAGGTCAGCCCAATGAGAATTTAGGATGTTAGCTCACTGGTCTTGTTAGACTTTTTATTGATAATGATTCCAGTTTTGACCTTTTACTGTTTTTTTTTTGTACAGTGTACATATTCCACATTATGTTGGAGTAGATCTGACCATATTTTAAACCATGGTGACACTGGTACTGGTTGCTCATGTATGCTTATACAGGAAACTGATCTTTGACAGCACTGAGTATTTTGGAAAACGAAAAGCACATATCTTTGATGATTTAAAGGTGGGCTGTGGTATGCAGTACGTTTTATCTGTACTACTGTGGAACTGTTGTGTTGAAAAAATGTGATTATATAAGGTGAGTATTTAGATCTTTCAAACTTCTAGTCTCAAGAATCTATCTTCAGTCTTCACAGACAACTGATGCAGGTTAGTGAGAAAAGTACTGTAGCTATGAAGCTGGCTGGTGCAAGATTGAGTCCAATTGCTGTTTAGAACTGAATGTAACCTCTGGCTAGTGTAATTAGGGCAGACTTCTGAACTAAAGGTGCAGAAGACGCTTTCCAAATGTAGTACGAGCAAACCTTTGTAAGAAAGGTCAAAGTTCTTTGTAAGGAAAGTTAAATTATTTTGAGGGTGTTGCAGCTGATGGTTCTATCATTATAATTTATTAAAAATTTAATAAAAGGCCCATGCTTGAATGTTTTAAAGCAACTTGTGTGTTAATTCCTCTACTTAATGTAACACAGTTACACCTGTAACAGTATGTAAATGGAGGCTGATGAAGATTGAAATAACCACAAAAGAATTATTATCCAAGTGACAAGATGCCGCATGAGCCATTTTTATCAAGATAATACCCTGTAAAAGGTTACCTCATAGTGTGTCTGGTGTGGCACACTGTAAATGGTATTGCTAACATTTTTTTTTCTTTGTAGCATCCATTAAGCAACAGCTTTAGTATTTCCTGCCCTTTACTTTTCAGTCTAACTTTTTGAATTTTGCCTTGATCCAATTTTCACCACTTGTTTAAGAACAAATTATTTGGGTGACTCCTATGAGAGTGAACATGAGACTCGGTGGACTAATTAAAATATTACAGTTATAATTATAATAGAAGAATAAATGAACTAAAAGGTAATATTGATTAAGTCAGCAGTCTGGTATCTTAATCATTCAAAGATTACGCAGAATACGAGAGCACTTTATGTGAGACTTATCCTGATAATATGCAAATACAGTTAACATTTCACTGGTCTTTTTGTCTGAAGGATAACCATTCATGAGTGAGTAACTATAAAAAAAAAAAAAACGATAAACCTCTGGTACATTAGAGGATCCTGCTTCGGACAAGGAAGAACCCAAATCAAGAGATTTAATTCTCTCTCTCTTGGATTTCAAAAAAAGTGGTAGTGTTACATTCCAATGAAAGAGAACCACCAAATAAAGGGACTTTGTAAAACTAGAATGCATACTTGCTTAGACTGAAAAAATGCCGTATTCATGTTTTTAGCGGTATAAATATCAAGACAACCCTTTTATGTAAACAGTTATTTGTTTGTGTATTTGCACAAAAGCCCATACAGTGTTAAGTCCCATGTTCTAGTTCTGATTGTCTAAGAAGAAGTACAGGTAACAAATCTTTGTGGATATAAGACATTTTTAAAAAGGAACTTACAATATGCAAAAGCTGGTAAAACATCCTACAGATAAAAACCCTTAAAAAACTGATCTTTAGAAAATTAAAAAATGAAGTCCAGAATTAGAGATGAATATCAAAGGAATTAAGAAAAGGCTATTGGAATGTGCTATAGCTTAAAACACGAGTTGGAAAGAAACTGTTAGACTCAAACAAATCAAACTAAGCAACAGCACATTGTGGAATTTCTGTCAAAAGTGGAATATGTAATATGTGGTCGAAAATAAGAAATTAAGACATAAGAAATAACCCCAGCCTATATGAAAATCAAAGCACTTGACAAATTCTCTTAGCGGGTAAACATTCCTTAGCATCATAATCCGTGGGTGTTACATTTTGTAACACTGCTCAGTGTTATAAAATAAGATTGTTAAGTTAATTACAGTGTAGATTTAGCAAGTAACTCGCAATCAGAATATAACGTTTAACTGAGATATGATAATTAATGACTGTCGTTATTTATTACTCCTGTGGAAATCTTCAGTGAATGCTTGCGATTTGATATTAATTTGACTGTATATAGGTTCCCTCAGCAAGTAGATAAGTAGACAGACAGTACTGAGAAATAGAAAAGCAAGATGAGTACTTCATTAATACATATTTTATCCAACGAAAATAATAATAGTAGTAACAATGCTGGTTTCTATGCCTCTGGTCTCATTGCATCCGTAATTCCGCTAAGTTAATTTCCTTAGGGTCAATGTAAGTTTCTTAGCGATGATTTTTCGGATAAAGTTGTCAGCATTGTGGCTCAGTAATAATAATAATAATAATAATAATAATAATAATAATAATAATAATAATAATAATAATATAACGTCTCACATCTTCACGATCCTTGCGAAAGGTAATAGAGACAGTTGCCAGATACTTTCAGTAGGGAGTCTTATCAGCAAGTTTCCCTTCTGTTTACATAGTCATTAGAATTGCTTTATGTTCTTATTCCCTTCCACCCAATTGAGAGACACGCAATACTGGTGGCCAACTATTGTATATGGAGCGTTACAGTGTTGTTATTTTTAACGTATCTGGTGATTACCCATTTTAAGTGACATGGATACTGTTAATGTATTGCTAGTCTTGGCAAGCTTTTATATGCCCCTAAGAGTGACCTGCTCAGAAGTCGAATTATGTGGTCCCCATCTCGTGTGCGTTCCGCCCTCCCGGTGTGGTTGGAAAGGTACGTTGGGTGAAGTTGTATTAATCACATGTTTGGGAGTTTTAATGTCGTATTGGGATGGTAGCTTATGCTAAACTAGGCCTAACTCGTGGTTCTTCGCAGCTTTTTGGGCCCCAGTGTATTGGCTTAAATACTTGTTGGCTTAACTGAATAGGGTAAGTTTGTAGGCTAGTACAGTTACAGATGTAGGTATTAAGGTGTATTTTAACAGTATTGCAGAGAATTTAAGTGCAATAAAGTTTGAGAATTTCATAAGAGGTAATAAATGCCCTAATACATAATTGCTTAGCCTTTGTAGCCAACTTCACGATTAAGAGCAGCTATTGTTTTGGCAATTTGACGTTTGCTATTTGGTGAGTGATGAGATTGTACCCCACTTTAGCTCTAGAATGTGTATGGTAAATCCTTTAAGGCAGCCATTGTTGAATTTAATGTATTGGTTTATGGACACTGCCTGGAAACAGTTTTGGAACCTTACCAGCAGAATGTTTTTTGACGTGAAAGTTAGGTAATGAAAAAAGTGAGTTTCAGTTAAGCATTGGGTAAAATTGCAGTAAAAGGCAATGGGCCAAATGGCAAGGAAATACACTTTTCCAAGTCATTTTGATGTTTCACACAAATTTCACATTAAAATTTGTCGGAAATTGATAGTTTCTTAGAAATACCTGGATTACTTTCTCCCATTTAACACTTTTAGGGGTTCTGATACTGGCGGTGCATGTGTTTGTTGTCGGCCAAATGGAATGTCCTTTCGTCCTGTTTAGTAATGGCCCGGCGGAGTTGGGTACCCATACATTAACAAGTTATTGCATTGGCGTACGGGATATGAACCTTATTTTTTCGTCCTTTGGTCATGCATAAGTTAGGGGCTGTGACCTGGGTAGTCGAGTGACAAGTTAGGGTTAGGGGCTGTGGCCTGGGTACTTCTGTGAGAGGTTAGGTCAGGTTGTGTGGGTTTCACTGATAAGGAAATATGTTATATATTCTGATTGATTTTGATGTGTTAAGCACGAATTTCACCTTGAATTTCGTCGGAAATTGATGGTTTTTGGTCCACTAATGTACATGTAGTTAGCTCCAAAACCGTTAATTTCTGAAGAAATTGAAGGTGAAATTCATACTAAACACATCAAAATCAGTCAGAAAAACATATTTGTCATTATGGCATGTTGCCTCTTACTGCAATAATACCAAGCATTGTATCTTGAAGCAAAAGTAAGCAAAGTGAGTTATCAGAAGAGCTACATGGAATTCAGTTAAGCATAGATGGATTATAAATCTTGTTAAATTACTATTATAACCCTTACTTTGATGATCATATGAACCTATATTTCACAAGGTTATCAGTGCTTAAAACTAGAATAAAATTGTCAGTAATCAGACAGATCAGATTATTTAGGAAATGCATATGCTGCTGATGTACCAGGCTGGTGTTAATACAACCAGCTGTATATAATCCACGTGTCGAAATCATACCGGTGTGTTGCTAATTGATTTAAAATCTGATTTGTATATTTATAAGGATTGTGGCACAAAGTCATTAAAACTGAAGGGAGCAAGAATTTTGGTGGGTCTTAGTTGTACCACAGACAAGTGAGGGGGCAAGTTTATTAAGGTGTGAACTTGGCGTGTACTGATTGCTTTTTTAAACTGCATGAGGTTCCATTTTTATACTGTAAAATGTCTTTAGGTATTCTGAGGCTGTTAGCAAGGTATAACAGTAGTGTGCCCATAAATTAGGTTCCCTGAGCTTGGAAAATATGCTTAGTGTATTGGTTTCATTGAGGATATTCAGGTATATTGTACTAATAAAATCAGGTTTTTTCTTGCCAACTTCTTCACAGCTTGCAATAGAAGTTTTGTCAATCATGAAGATGGAATTTAAGATCTAAATTTGTAAATTAAATGGTGTTACAGTTTCATTTTGAACGTTGCAGATTTAGGTGATCAAAAATCCTATTCATGTGGAAGACAGAACCCTAGTTATGTGTGTTGCCCTGTTAGTCATGTGAGTGGTGGGGAAACTCCTGGATATGGACAGCCTGCTGGTTACAAGCAAAATGAAGCCCCCCCTCCCAATATTCCTGGTTATCAAAGTAGCCCCAACCAGTATGGAAGTGGATTCAGCAGACCTGGATATAGTGGAGCAGGTGGATATGGTGGTGGATCAGGCAGTTATGGTGGATCGGGCAGTTATAGTGGATCAGGCGGACTTGGTGGATCAAGTGGGTATGGAGGATCAGGTACATATGGTGGATTAGGTGGACGAGACAGATACGGTGGATATGGTGGACTTGGTGGACCTGGCGGATATGGTGGACCTGGTGGACCTGGCGGATATGGTGGACCTGGAGGATATGGTGGACCTGGTGGACCTGGAGGATATGATGGACCTGGTGGACCTGGAGGATATGATGGACCTGGAGGATATGATGGACCTGGTGGACCTGGCGGATATGGGGGACCAGACAGATATGGTGTATATACTGAATCACAAGAAATTTATGGGGGTAACAAGTAAGTTTTTATACATTAATGAATACCGTAACAGTTTTGTTTCAGATGCTGTGTTTTTAGACTAGGTGCTTGAGAGAAGGTTGACTTTTTAATTGGAGTCTTCAAAGCATGAAATTCCTTCAGTCCTAATTGACACAGTTGGCTAGATGTGACATTAATGTTTTAGAAGTTGTGTATCCAGTAAGTCATAAGACCTGGAGAATGCACATAGTTCAAGATTTGAAATTGGTCACAAGTGATAAAGCATTCAACCAATAATGTTCTAGTTGGAGATATGTAAGTGTTGTGAAAGTTCTGGCGATTTTTCAGTGCTCCCGTAGGGGGCTAGTGCCGTTGGTGCACCTCATCCTGTGCAATGTAGGCAGTACTTGAGGTTCTTTGGAATGTCCCTTCAGCCCCCTAGCTGCAACACCTTTCTTTCCTTTTACTCTGCCTCTGTTCATATTCTCATTTTTTATTTCCACTTCTAATAATTGATTCATAGCACAACTGCGAGGTTTTCCTCCAGTAAACTTTAAAACCTCTTTACTGTCAACTTCGTTTCAGCGCTGAGTGACCTCTTAAGTCCCAGTGCTTGGCATTTTGGGCTAAATTGTACAATCTATTCTATTCTATTTTTCATAAGATGCTTAGTCAAGAGTGTAATATTTGCAGGCCATAATGCATGCAGTGTTTACAGTTATTGCTGGGAGTTTTAATGGCTGAAGTTAGCAATTGTATAGATGCCGTGATGCTGGACAGTACTTAGTGCTTGAAAAGGTCTAAGAATTGCAGTAATAAATTTTATGGAGGTGTATTGAAGCAGTTAACACTGCCTTTTGTCACATGGCACTCTGTGTGTAAGTAGAGGTATTTGAAATCTCTAAAGGTCATTGCTTTTTTGTTCTCTGGTCCTGAAATTAAATTATCCAAATTTCTGCGTGAAGTTTTATACTGTAAAGTGAAATGGTTGACAGATTTTGACTGCTCGAAAAGTTTGTTTTGCTATATAAAACTAAGTAGAATGCTTTTGATCAATTAATAGCTTAAATTACATGCAGTGCAGGAGTTAACAGAAATTTGTTACAGGTTTGGCCCATCCTATCTGGACTTCTATAATGAACAGTATGAAAAACACTTTGGATATACTTTGTCAAAACAAGCGAAGGAACTGTTGCGTACATATAGAGCTAAAGAGGTAAGACTTGGAAGCCTTCATTAGGGTGTTTTACATAACAATTTGACACTTTACAAGTTAAATAGCATTAGAATTTTTCTTAAGCAGCAGTTTGCTGTACAAATCCTTCCCCTCAGTCATTTAGTTATGGCCTGCCATTTGTGTAGTGCAAGTGAAAGGTAGAACACCCCGTTTTGGGTGTTAATACTTCCTTCATGAGTTAAGTAACTATTAAATTTAGTTTGTTTTACTGAACTTGATAAGGTAGGCTGCATTCGGAAAAAACTGTAACCTGTCTTTTTAGAGGAATTGATTTCATCCTAGGGCCAAGGGTTTGACTTGAATCTTATCTTTATTTCCTCTGAACAATTCATGCATAACTTCTATCACTGCACTTTCAAAGCAGATGGTTTTTCTCAAACTGATCAGTGCAAATTTTTCTGAAGTGGAATTATTTTAGGCTTCTGTGACATAAGTCAAGGAGGCTAGATTTTGAGTTTTGCACCAGTTAATTTCTGAAAAGCAGAATGATCTATTATGCAATTATTATGTTCAGGCAGAATTTGGGAAAGAAAGCTGTGAAAGGCTTTGCCTGGGAAGTTGTTTAATTACCTCATCTGTTTTGTGGGCCAAGGTTACACTATTTCTTACTACAGTACGTTAGTTTGATGATAGTGAATTTTAGGTGTAGTCTCAAATGTTGTCAAGATACCCCCTGCACAGCGTTGTTTGACCTGACTTGTGCTTATAAATTTGTTATTCCTCAGATAAAATTTTTTTTTTTTTTTATTTTTTTTTTTTTTTTGTAGGAATGTGGTGTAAGAAACCAATCTCCGGCAGATATGGCCAGGATTGCAACTGGTTACCTCCATGATTACGGTTTCACAAGCTTTGCAGAGTTCCCATGGCATGTATGTATGTTAATGTTCTCAGTGTTGTTGGGGTCCTATTTACTGGGGATAGATTGGAATATTTACCTTGCAAAATTAATGCTTTGTGTTAGCCTGGAATTGTTTAAGTTGATGATTTAGTTAACTGATGTTTTGTCAAAACTGAGATAGAGCATGCTGTTTTAAAGTACCATTATTTAATTAGCTTGGAAGTATAAAAACTTGGTGTAGCCATTTTTGAATTACCTATCCTAAGCATTTGAAAGTTTCTTCAGCCCTTTTCTTTACGAATTGCGAGTCACTTCATCCATTAGCATATGGCTGTCAAAACATAAGTTCGTACTAGTGTATTTAGGTAGTTACAGTTATATACTGATGCTTATTCAGTGGTTTTTAGCTGTTTCCTGTAAGAGCTCGTAATTCACAGGTGGCTCTTCTTGTGGAGCAGAGGAGTTTCGGTTACGGCAGAGAACCTACATTTAGATATCACTGTGGTGCCACATTAATTCACAAGTCTCTGCTTATTACAGCAGCTCATTGTGTGAGAGGTAAGTGTTTTTCTTTTTTATAGGGAATAGTCTTTGTAATTTAAATCTGGTATGGAGTTGTCCTCTTCAACTACAGTTCAATATTTGGATAGAAATTTGTCTTGAACACTGTATATTAATTAGCGTTGGAACTTGATAGGTTACTTAGATATTGGCATATGGTGATGGTTTAAATTTAACATGGTGTGCCCATGTTTATCTTAATTTTTAGTTTTTACATTATTAAAAGAGGTAGGCAAAAAGATTATGAAGCTGTGTATTATTACTAAGGCTTATTTGTTCTGTTGTAAGTGGAAAATAGTTTTTCCAGTTGCATTGAAATTAAAAATGTGTCAAATTCCTGTAAAAAATGCATGCATATCAAGGGATTTACATAAAGTATTTAAAATCAGATGTTGAATACCTAAAGGGAACCTTATACTGGACAATATAATTACATTATAGGTTTGGTTATTCTTGTAAGCCTTAGTCAATATGGATTCCACTGTCCAAGCATTGGTCTACATACAGTATGTTTGTGGCTTGCAAAGAATGTACAGATGGCCAAATTCCAACATATTTGAATAATGTCTTTAGTTTGGTATTTTTAAGGATTTAATAAACCCTTTTAAGTCTCCTTTGGTATATTCAAGGATTTTATGAACCCTATTAAATCTTGAGCATAAATTTATTTAATTGGAACTGGGACATCCTTGAGAGTGTTAATAGCATCCCTTTGTCTGCTAATGTCCAGTAATGCTCGCAAGTCCTTTGGTTGGTAGCAGTATTAATTATTCATAGATTTATTGATCCACTTTGACATTATTAAAGGTGATAACATTGTGGTTGAGTACAAAAGGTTAAAATTATAGAGTTTGGAAGCTTTGCCAGGATTATTTCCATAGGTGAGATTGATTCAATTTTTTAATACATTTAGGTATACTTCCCCATAAGTTACTAGTACATCTTGGTGAGTGGAATCTGCAAGGATCAACAGGAGAATTATTCCCTGCTATTAAAAGAAAAATCTCAAAGGTTTTCATTCATAGTGGGTGAGTAGTTAGCTTTTATTTTTCTGTGCATGAAGTTATATAAAGGAACATTTTAAGTTGTAGTTGAGATATTTGTTTTTAACATTTAATTTTAAGGAAATCTGTAATGTGTTGTATGAAGGTGATTTGGAAGAATGTTACATTTTGTGTGAGTGGGCAAAATTGCTGTGCATGTCGTGGAATTGGAATTTGCGTACAAGTTATGGGGAAATTTTAGGTTAGATGAAGGTACAGTACCTTGAATGTAAACCCTTCCTGTACAAGGCAGCATTAATGGCTTGATATATCTTCAATAGCACCCATTTTGACTGTTGAGTTGGTAGTAACTGTGAACACTCATACACTGCGTTCTGTTTTCT
Organism: Macrobrachium rosenbergii; assembly: GCF_040412425.1. Classification (NCBI taxonomy): domain Eukaryota; kingdom Metazoa; phylum Arthropoda; class Malacostraca; order Decapoda; family Palaemonidae; genus Macrobrachium; species Macrobrachium rosenbergii. The sequence continues at coordinate 44,037,022 of NC_089741.1, forward strand.
TTGTGCCAAATAGATTAGTTCATCTTGATGCTCCTATGAAATTTTAATAAATTTTCTTATAACCAATCTTCTGAGGTCTCCTATTTATATGTGAAGACTGGTAAACTCTGCTGTTTTATAAGTACAGTACAGGCATTCCCCTGTTTAAGGCATTCCGACTTTAAGGTGCTTGGATCAACTGCGCCGTTAACTTGATTTTACAGCACCGTAAGCAATTTTGCAGTGCCATACTCGGTTTTACAGTGTCGTAAGTGCTATTTATTCCCATTAATATTAGGAACCAGTTTACGGCAATGTTCAGGTTATGGTGTGCCGCTGGGAATGGAACCCCCTGCTGTAACGGGACTGCCTACTATAACTGGAATGAGATCTTTTTGCATATGCTAAAAAATCTGTTACATACTTCATTGTCTAAATATGGTCGTGGTAACATCCCACGAGTTAAAATACTACCTAATTCTTTCAAGGCTGAATGTTTAATGAAAAGTTTGATCCCTGATTAGTTTGGGTTATACCAGGATCCTGGATTTCATATGATTGGACTCGACACAACAAAACATTACATAGTAATTGATGACGCACTCAACAAAACATTGCATAGTACTGTAATGATGGTCACTACTAGTGTAATCCACTACAGTTTATACTCCACAGCTGGGTAGTGCTGTCTGTACATCTCTTGCAGTACGCTGTAGGGATTACTTAAGTTCTTTGCTGCTTTCCTTTGGCCCGTAGATGCAACCTCTTTCATTCAATTTACTGCATCCCTGTTCGCATTCTCTTTCTGCCATCGTACTTTCCACCCTCGCTTGACAGTTGTTTAGAGTGCAACTGCGAGGTTTTTTCTCCTGTTAATCACTTCAAACATTTTTACTGTTAATTTCTGTTTCAGCACTGAATGCATAGGTCCTAGTGCTTGACTTTTGGCCTAACTTTTCTATTCTGTTCACTACAGTGTATGTGCATGGTAGTGGTTTGTCCTAGAATTTGGGTGCCTATTTCAGAATCTGTACAGCAGTCAGTTTCTGGCATAACAGTTCCGTAGAGTATTGTGCAAATGCTTAAAGAAAAATGTTATTTGATCCTTTGAATTCATTTGGAAATACCATCCACCAGTGTTTTGATCCTTTGAATTCATATGGAAATACCATTCACCACAAAGGATTGTATTTCTAAGTTTCATACTGTATTAAAGCCTATTGAAAAATCATACTGTCCTAGATGATTAAATCATTGGTACTGAAGTATATCTCTTATTTAGCATCTTGAGTATAATTATCTTTCATTTGTTTACTGTAAATTTGTAAATATTTTCTGAGCTACTCTCCCTGTTTAGGCCATGGAACTTGTAGCACTCTGTAACTAGACATTTTTTTTTTTTGCAGGTCTGTTTTAGACAATTTTTGGTCAAATGACATTCTTGGTTAACTCAAAGCTGTAGAAATTTCAAGTTGAAAAATTATTTTGCTGCTGTCTGATGCTTCATTAATAGGTTTTTATTTTTTTATTTTTGAAGTTTTGACTTTCCTGACATTTATTACAGGTATAACCCGGGTACATACAAAAATGATATCGCATTACTTCAAATGATTGAGCCAGTGGACACATACAAAACTCCTCACATTGGGCCAATATGTTTACCTAAGGAAGATTATGAGCTTAAAGATCATAGCAAATGCTTCATAGTAGGATGGGGTGATGATGTTTATAAGGTACAGTATGTTTGTTATTCTTATTAAAGTGGTAATAAACCCCCTAGTTGTAACTTTATAAATGAATAACAGTAAACATTGACAAACCACTCATATTCCACAGCCTAACTTTGGAAGCAACATTTTGAAGAGCGTTTCTGTCACGTATGCTTTAGAAAGGGAATGCACGAGCAGATTGTATTCTTCGCTGAAGAATCTTGATGACAAGTTTACTTTGGATACAGATTCACAGAAGTGCATCCTAGGTGCTCATGGGAAAGATGCTTGTGTTGTAAGTATTGTGCCCAGTTGAACTAGTCTTAAATGTCCGTCCTTTTAATGTTATTTGTAAATTTATATACCATTGGTATTTGAAGTAAAATCCTCTTGCCTGATCAGATTCACAACCAAAGAATTTGGGTTGTGAAATTAATAGTTCTTGGATGGTTGTCATCTAGGGTTCTTTCAGTTCCCTTTAGTAATGCTAGTGACATACTTGAAAACAACTTCCTATCATTTATGAAAACTTGGTTATATTTGTAACTGTCAATTATGGCTTGTCTATTGCTGCAGCTACAGTAGAGGAGATTCAGTATTCACTATTTTAATTTTGAACATAAGTGGTAGGATAATTTTAATTTTGTAGTATGAAAATGAGTGATTGTCTTCCCCACAAAGTTTGGTAAGTTTTACTTATTTCTAGGTGATCTTTTTATATTTGGACTGCATGTAGTTTTGTTAAACTTCTATACTTTACAGGGAGATGGTGGTGGAGGGGTGGTATGTCCTCTGTCAAGAGGTGAAGGCCCAGATGTTTGTAACTCTCCAAATTGTGCTCATGAACACTATTTTCTGTTTGGTGTAATCTCTTACGGGTCTCCTGTTTGTGGTGAAAACTCTGTAACAATCATTACAGATGTTGTTAAAAACTTGAATTGGATCTACACATTACTAGAACCAGCAGGGGGATTAAAGAACTATGATTATCAATATTATAATAAAGGGTCAAGCCCTCACAGACCCCGTTTTAAAGGAAGAACTGCTGATGATGAGGAAACTGTTGATGCTGCTGCTGATGATGTAAATGCTACAAGTACTGAATAAGTACATGTATTGCACTCAAAACCACTAATATTGCAAAGGCTGTGCTTTTTCAAAGTAAAATAAGTGAAAAAATTAAAACTTTTAGTTTGTCCTTTTTATTTTTTCATTTTTTGTACATTGCAATTTGTAAAATTCACTGTACTGACATGAAGTGGGGAATCTAGGTTTTAATAACTGACTACCCTTGAAACAATGATGCATGATACCACCAGGTGATGAACAAAGTTCCTGTAGCTTTTTCTGACCTCACTGCTTGGAGACATTAGTGAAACCTTGCCCAAACCTGGTAAGTTGATCTTTGGCCACTTGTGCTTTTTTAGCAGACATTCCTTGAACACTTGGAATTCTGTGTTTCCGGTTGTCAAGTTTTGAAAATTTTCAATGGTATTTAAAAAAAAGTTTTTCTAGGATAAGAACAAATGCCCTAAGATATTTTACAAGGTGGCTACAAACAGCCTAAAAAGCCATTCGATACTAATGGAGGATTCATAAATCCTTTAATGTTTATTAACACCACAGGCAATGAATAAGGTAGCTTAAAATGTCAAAAATGATCAATAATTTACATTTAAGTAACTTTAGTTTAATGTAACCAGCATTTGTAATTCACACCATTGAAATTTTAACTACAAAAATACTTGAAAAATGGAAAGTAATGTGCACTGAGGTAACTGGAATAACTAACTGTTAGATTCTATATTCTATAAAAAAACAGTACCAGCTTGTGTACTTGAAATTCTGGTTTGCTGTGCAGTTAAAAAAAATACCAGTATCTACTGTGAATACAACATGCACTAATTCTGTCATAAGATACAATTACTTTGATGTGGGTAAAATTAACAGACCTGTCCACATCCACATAGTCAATGGCCTTACCATGTTGAAAGCACATCTCATTCACATCCATATGAAAATTTAATTTTTATTAAAATTAACAGACCTGTCCACATCCACATAGTCAATGGCCTTACCATGTTGAAAGCACATCTCATTCACATCCATATGAAAATTTAATTTTAAGACTACCTCCCATAGTAATGTTTTAATACACGAAGCTGTGATGACAAATGCTGTATATATCTCATTTTTTTTTTATTAGGTAGTTGAACCAACCTACTCAATACAGTAACAGAGCTTGATGGCAGTTGTATTAAGTAAACTACTTGCTTAGTATTTTCTGTTTCCAAATCACTCCAGCAACATCCAACAGTGTAGTTTCTTACAAATGGAAATCCAACTGAATTTCTCCATACAAAATTACGTACGTTTCTTCCAAATGGAAATCCAACTGAATTTCTCCATACAAAATTACCCAACATAAAAGGATGGACAAAGTACTGTATAATCAAATTGGGTATTTCAGTACAAGATAAGGTTTAGCCATTATGAACAATGTGCCAGGAAGGTAATACATTATGGCACTGTGAAGCAGACTACCTACATACCTCCTTGTCTTTGTTAAAATGCAAGCTCTTGAATTTATTTGCATGTTCATTAAGTTATTCCTCATCCTGTATTACAAGGGATCTCTAGCCTGTAGTCAATAATGACTAACAAGGGTGTACTTCCAAGTAGATAGCACTGTTGCTGTTGTGGATTATGTTCTGGACATAATGTTAACTTTAGATGTCATTCAATAGTTATCCTGATAACTATTATTTGCGAAGACACCTAATGGCCTGTCCACACTAGCGGGCATGCCCGACGGGCACTTCCAGCTGTTTATATTTTCTCTCGCTTCTGAAGCAGTGTTACCAGATAATCACATTGTTCTGGCTCCATACTCAGTCTGTCTGTGTAGTGGAACAGGTTATGGGAACAGTGTTTGCCTGTCGGGCAGTGCCCGCTAGTGTGGACAGGGCTTAACAAAAGACTAAATATGGAACCACAATACACCATAATTTTTGTCTGACCAGAAGTCTGGTTTGGAAGAGCAAAGATACAACCAGCACAGAATTGTAAATTACAACCTTTCAAGCTCTTTGGGCTGCTACATACATGACAGCAGCAGCAGACAAGTTAACAATAATCAACACTTGATTCATATAAAGGAGAGTTCATCATAATAATTATCCCATTCCAAAATGAATTTCAAATAATGCAAGATGGCAAGGAGTACCTCAAAGCCAACAGGATGTCTGTTGAAACAAATCATGTGCAGTGCCACAGTGAAAGAATGTGTAACTTGGTCTTTGGGATAGTTCAACCTTTTTTTGAACTGTTACACTCCCTAAGCGGACTTAAAACCAAGAATGACTAACATCACAGACCTAATAAACATACTTGCTAAAGGAACTTAGAAAAAATCCTAACATCACAGACCAAAATAGAACCATCAACCATGGTTCGCAGTTTACCTGATTTAATCTGGCAGTAAACTGAATTTATATCCAGCAAATACTGCCTGCAGTAACTCTCAAAAATATATCATCAAGGCTGACACGGTCAAAACTGCAATGACATAATGCTCTATAGAACATAGAAAAATAAACATTAATTCAAATGTTCATTGTACATCTTGAAGCACCAAGGACAAAAATGTAACAGACTTTACTCCTCTTTAAGCTTTGTTTTATGAACCATGTAACCTGCTAAAAGTGCGCCAACTCCTGCAGAGAGAGTTCCCATGACTCCAGGCCCATAGACACTTATTTCTTGGGTTACTCCAGCAATAAGTGGAGTTACCATTCGCGCTATTGAGGCTATGCTCTGGCCAAACCCAGTCACAGAACCAACCTGTTGGCATAAGGTTACGAGTGTTGAAATAATGCTCCCTGTTGGTATAAGGTTAAGTGTTGAAATAAATCTCACTATGTAACTACACTATACTTTATCATTAACATGCTTTTTCATTAATTGTGATATTTGTTGTTCATTCTATAATTCACTTCTAATGCTTATTCTGTCTTAAATTCTTTACATATAAAGTAAAAAATTCAATATCATAAAATTGTCTTACTTTTGATGGATCACAACGACCTATAGTAATTGCTGAACTGCTGACTCTTATGACTGCAGTGCTTATGCACAAGGGGATCAAGCATGCAAGCAGGACAGTGAGAGATGGTGCTATGGTAAGACCAGTGAGTGCCACAGTCAGTAAAATAGAACTATGGAAAAGTTCTTTCTGGGAATCTTTATAGAACTTGGACACTCTTCCCGTAAAGAATCCGGCAACTGCGCTGATAATCCCCTGTGGAGTGGTACAGAAAATTATTATATAACATTTGCAATAGAATCATTATATGTCTGAGACTCTAGTATTAAAATATTTAAAAGAGTATAACAAAAACTAAGTATCAAAAATAATTTTTCAAATATCTGTGATACACTGTACAGTATTACAAAATAATTATAATCAATGATTAACATGGTTAAAAGCAAAACTGGATGGTGAGAATTTTTTTTTGTAATTGATGGATGCACGTGACAGTCTGAGGTGACACAGTACAGTAATTAAAATATGGTACACAGGTTCATCTTTTACAAAAACTTTCTCCATGTCTAAAGTTTTATGCTGGAGATGTACTGTATGATAAAATAAGCTGCAATCATTCTTAACAATTGTTTCTTTGTCCCTTATTTATAAAATAAAAAGCAAAAGTACTGGTGTAATTATACATACAGGAGATGATGTATGTAATTGGGAAACAAGTATGTTGGAAACATACTATTTTTAAAAGATTTTTTATCCACACCTATCATTCATACTATGCCCATATTGACCTACATGATGCTCACTTTCCTGGGCATGATATAATTACTGGGTTTGTGATGAAAAACAAAATATGAAATATCTTCAACACATACTACACAAATGCAAAATTTAGACAACACAAAACAGAGGCTAGTTCAAGCTAAAAATAAGGCTATAAGAAATGAGTAAACTTCCAAAAAACCAAATTACATGTATAAAAAACTGGTCCTTCTCTTACATTTAAAGACTACATTTAAGGAACTATTATAATATTGTATCACGTTATTCCAACGCTTTTGTGTATTTCTTGAAAACACTATAAGACTGCTTCCATGGTATATATCTGATTGCTGTAGTTAACTGTATGGTTTTTTTTTAATACAGTATAGCCAATCTTGTGAAAAAGACTATACTGTGATTTTCTAGGATCTCATAAGTGTCACTGAAAAAATTTCATAATTAATCCATATTACATACAACCAAAGACTATTTACATAGCTTACCTGAAAAGATATTAAATATCCAATAACCTTTGGGCTGACACCAAAATTTTGATCAATTAGGAGAGAGAAATTTGATCTGTACACCAAGGATGAAAAACTCAGGAAGAACCTAATGAGAAAAATATCACCAAAGATTTTCCACTCGATGTCTTTCATAAAGGCAAACATCTGTTTCAGGTTTCCCCTTCTGATGTTTCCTTTGAAGACGTTGTTGGTTTAGGAGATATATCAGGGATGAATATCCAGTAGATCACTGAAACAGAAACAATGTATGAAAACCAGTATCACTTGGAAACTGAATTTTAAGAATTAACATAATTGTCTTTACTAAAGTTCTAAGGGTTCTAGGTATTGTAAAACTTCGTAATCTGTGCCTACTGATATTATTCAAAGTACTGCATATTAAAAGTTATAGAACAGGGAGAGGAAACCCGGAGGAGGGGTGGGGGATGATGAGGAACCAAAAGTATTATAAGTACAGGAGAAACAATAAGGCAAGTTGTTGACATAGGTTCATGAATCCAGAACTCCCCTAACACTGAAGATAAGACAAGATATAATGCTGAGGTAAGATCCACAATGGAATCCATAGTATAAAACTTTTACTGTATTAAAAATATATATGCACAAAAACTCAGAGCTTTCATCCAACTACTGTGGACTAGTTCACATAAAATGCTGTTTCACAAATGTAAACCTTTACATAGACACAAGATCTCTCAGAACTGTAATTATTTGGTAATGATAAACATATCTGTGACAAAATGCTTACTTATATGCTTTGCCTGATAATGAACTATATAAGTCACCCTTGTTATATATCTTAAAAATCATTTCTTGAATAAATTAAATGGCAAGCAAAAATCTAAGAATGATAGTAAAATTTCTGATGTCTGTAACTTTATATGGTACAAAAACAGAACCAATTCTAACATTATTATCTACGTCTCATTACAGTCTTCCACATACACCCAGTTCTTTTTTGCTTTACATTCTGTGACATATCTTCACATACATCCTAGCAACATCCACTACCACACATACAGCCAAACACCTCAATCACATTTACCTTTGTATAATGGAACCATTATCCCCTCATCCTGATATCAGATCAGCTTTAACAATCATTTCCTTAACAGAACTCCACAAGTATTCTCGAACTTACACCAACTATTTCCACTTTTTACAATCAGCTCAACCTCTCTTCTTTCTTCCACCTTCGAAAATTCTTCAAAATATTTACTCCACTGACCCAAACAGTATCTCTCCAATCACATCTTTGAGTCTCAGATCCATTTTAAATATTCTGTCAATGTAAATCATCTGCTCATATGACACAAAGAGAAAAATTTGTAATTCATGAGTCAACAAGTTCAGCATTATATTTTGCCAAGGAAGGAGCCAATAAAGGTTTAAAAATTTCAGTTAATTACAGTCCAAATGAACAAGTGAATTTACTACACTTTCACTTACCAAAGTCTGCAAGGAAAAATACCGCACCAAGGTTACAGACAATGGAGAAACCATCCTTGAGTTCTGACAAGTGTCCTGGAATAGACAATGAGAAAATATTCATCTTTATGATGATTACATCGATTTCTCTTATAAGTTATTATAGTTTATAAATTACAATATATCTTCATAAACTTGAAAAGAATATAGGTATAAAAAAACTGTAACAGCCTGAAACATAAATCAATGCTAAATAATATCAAAGTGGAGGTCAAACAATACTATACAACATCAAGGTGTGTGAACAACCTGCAATTGCAAAGTAGAGCTTTATCAATAGGCAACTACTTGATATACCTTGCATAAATGAAGTCATATTATATACTGTATATGTGAATCTTGGTAAGGTATATGATTAAGTACCAAACTGAGAATTACAGAGTTATGGAAAGGCCCACTGAGAAAGTAATGATGCTATGTTAGGGCACAACACAGCAGCAGGTCTGTCATCATTTGAAATCAGTGCTGTGTCCTTCCAGATTATGAACCGAGTCCTTGTTAACACAAAAGTAAAGGAAGCTACAGTGCAAGTTCAGGAAGGGATGCCTCTGAGATCTGCTTACTGTATATAATCCGATGTACACAGCAGATTCCAAGGAAGAGGTATTAGAAGTGTTGAAAAGATGGGTGGAATGATAAGAAAGGACTGAAATCGGTGTAAGTAAAGCAAAGATTATGGTGACTAGAAAAGAAGCACCAGAAAGATAAAGTACAGAAAACAACAGTGTGGTTGTTTTAGCTAAGTTGTAGGCATGAATTTCCTGATGCACGCATGTATACACGGAGCTACTGTGGAAGCATGTATGCAAGGAACTACTATGGAAGATAATGATTATATCATGGTGACTGCGCAGACCTTAGAGAAGGAAGAACATTTTGATTCATTTAGCTACACACTAGACTTTGAGCTGTGATTGAAAGGGAAGTCAAAATCCATGTAACAACAGCATGGGTAAACAGGACGGAGATTACTGAACTACTAGTAAACAAAAGTATTCAAATATTAAACAATCAAAATTTATGGCTTGTACTTAAGATTTTTGGTTCTCTGTACAGTAGAGATATGGGCATTATCAAAGAAAGTTGGAGAGGTTTGGACAAGTGTGATTTAAAAATATTAAAATTAATGGCTAGAGTGAGTTGGGACCATTATTTTACCAACAAGAAAGCAGCATAGATGTGATATTCAGAAACTTGGAAATACTGTAAACTGAGGTCCTCTGAACATAGATTAAAAAGAGAAAACAGCAAGATCCCAATCACAGGGAAGCTCCCTAAAATTCATACAAAAATCTACAAAATAAAGATGAACCTCTAAGATGGAAGAGAGCAGAGAGAATAAAAGAATAAAAAAATGACAGCAAATGAGAAAGTAGAGGGTAGGCAATGCTTCCACAAGTGAGAACAACAGTTTAGACTTACAAGATATGAATAACTTAAAAAACTAAAGGTAATTTTACTTGCATGAAGAGAAACCTTTGGAAAAGTTACTGACAGAATGCAACAAAAGTGACAGTTTATTCATAATGTAATGTCCTAATTGAGGGTAGGTTTATCTGGCCAAATGCTTTCAAAGAGTAGGAATGTATATAATGCAAACTGTATATGCAAATCATCTTGACAGCAACCTCAATGAACCTTCATAAAAGCCATTCAATACTCTTTGATATTGAGTTTTAGACATAATTTTTCCCTAAAAAAATAGCCTATAAATCTAAATTAGGCTCTGGTATTGTATAATAACCACTGTACAGTACATTAAATGTAGTAGAAAAAACACTTCAGGAAATATAAAGATATCCCCTACTAATGCTACCAATTATACTTACCCTTTTTAAAGTCAATAAGATGTATAAGAAATACTGTTCCAATTACAAGTAATAAATCCTGAAATCACTACATCACAAACAGTACTGGGAGATTTAGGCAAATGCTCTACAAAGAGTCCAATATGAAAGTTAATACAGCATTTGCTATAGGCATTATTTTCTAAAGACAGTCTTAGCAATGAGATTCTAGAACAAAAATCATTAGCTTAACAAAAGTGGTAAAACAAGTGTCTCACCTCCTAACATTGGGCCAACAATGAACCCCATACTGGATGTAGCGTTAAAGATCCCAAACACACGGGATCTATCTTCAGGTGGGGTGACATCTGCTAATACTGCTCTACACAACGTCTGGCTGTGTTTAAATACTCCTGGCAGAGAAAATGGTTGAAAGTCCTTTACAAACAACAGTAAATCCAAAAACTATGGTATATATTACTACTATAGGAAAAAGATCTTACTTCTTAGGGTATGCAACTCCCTGAAATCAAAACTGCTAATATAATAACAGTAAAATTTTATTGTGTTTAACTCAAGAGAGCAAATAGTAGAGTACTGTACTAACAATCCAAATATGTACTGAGAATGACTAACTAAAGCCACATTTATTCTATGGCAGAAAAGTAGCCAATGAGCAATTATACCTGCAATTATCCTCCCCAAAATTATGATAACTAGAGACTGCGAAGAACCTAGGACAACATAGCTGACAGCTGTTGCTAACATGCATAACAATATTACTGGCCTTCTTCCTGATATGTCACTCCAACGACCCTGTAATATACATGAAGCATGAAAATAACATGACCTAAAAAAGTACAAGGTTATGCCATAGACAATGTACAATTTTTCTTTCAAAAGAAATTTTGTAAAATCAGTTACTATGAAGTTGAGAAAGAGTTAATCAAATATAACTGCTAGTTTTAAAAAAGTACAAAATTATACCATAAAATGTACAATTTTTCACTCAAAAGATATACTGCAAAATCAGTTACTGTACTGTGAGGTTAAGAAAGGGTTAATCAAATATAACTACTGTACTAGTGTTGTTGGCCTCATTCAACAGCTGCAACAGATACTCTCATATAAAAAGACCTACACCTTACTACAAAAGTGTCCCTGAAGTGAAGTAAAAAAAAAGGAAGTCATAAAATGTATGGTTTTTTCTTATATCATGGAAACTTGCAACATGTTAGTAATTAGAAAATATACCTCAAGTTTAACAAAATAAAGTTCTAAGACAAGATCACGCTACTGTACTCACTCATTAATTACTAAGTCAAATGACAGTAAACCTCCTGTGTTGTCTTATGATTGATTTAATTACTCCAAAACATCTGTTCTTGATTAAAATATGTTTCTAAGAAGGAAAATAAGCGTCAATGGAAAATGCATTTTAAAATAAAGAGCCATGTGAAAAATGTTCCCAATCAGTTTGGGTGAACCAGTTCAGCCACCTTATGACATTACTGTACTCACACAAATCAATAAGCTACTAAAATATACCTTCATATGTATATGCTCATAATGAGAACTATCATTAGCTACAATGGATCATAAAAACATGTTCAAATATGGATCAAGTCACATAATAAATTATCAGTTCTTAAATAAAGGTCAGCACTTAGAAAAGCATCACCTCTGGATCTGAAAGCACACCCTTTAACCCTCAGCTATGCTGAAATCTTTGAAGTATGAAGATACTTTTACGTTAACCTTGTAGGCTATGCTATCTGAAGCTTTGGAGGTAAGTAAACATATACATTCCATATATATATTCCACCACTCAATATTTCATTATCAGCTTCAGGTGCTTTCAATTGTAGAATTCAAAGTATCTTTATACTGAGAAATGGGAGAACAAATATATAAAATGTAAATTTTTGCAAAACAGCCAGTCAGAAATTTACACCTGGACGGGATTAGCCTTCCTTAGAGCCCCCTTTAACTTCACCAAAAAATGGGACACATCCTCCTAACCTTCCCAATCTATTTTAACCTAAGGGGTATCCAAAGAATTACCATTACCTGTTATTTACCTTTTCAACTGTACTGCATATACAAGCTCTAGTAAGCAAGACTGAGGAAGTGCTTTGATACATGAATAATCACAAGCAGTTCTTACAAACATTGTTTTGCTTGTACTGAAATCTGACTTTCATGGTCAAATGCAAGTCATACTCTTCCTGCTATTTAGCATATAAGAATTCATAGGAAATAAAATCCTAGAAAGAAGCAGTGAAGATTGTTAAGGTCATTCATGGAAGCTAGAGGCAGGTAACATTCTCTATTACATAAATATTTTTTTCTTTATAAAGGCTCCAGCTTCAGGTAAGCTAAAAATACTTATCTACAGAAGATGGTTAATAAAATATGATTAGCATACAACATCCAACCCTGCAATGCACCTCCAATATTCATTTCCTTTTTAATGGAAACTTCATATTTATATATATATGACAAGTTCCTGCACAGACGGGTCATGACAGATGACAGCCACATTTTCCCTGGAACCATGACAAAATGTCTGAGAAACTGATTTTTGTTTTGTAATGTCTTATCACCTGACATAAACCAGTTCACATAAGTTGGGTTTCGTTTTGATCTAGGCAACATGTCAAATAACAACATCTGCCATTCTGAACTCTGAAGATCCTTATTTATGCTTTATTAATGTCTAATCATGTGATATCTACCATCCTTCTTCAACAAATAGGAGAGTATACAAAACCAATGAATTTTCATTTATTCTCAGATTATGTTTCCCTTGGAGTTCCCATAAGGTTGAAACATCAACCAATACACTTTAATATGCTGAATTTCAAAGCACATTCAACAACATACTATGCTTTCTAGAATGTTGCATTACATATACTTCTGCTTCACTGATGATCTCTGGCTTAATTCTAAGAAGCAGCAAGGAAGAACATGCAATAAAAACCAGTCAAAACAAAAGTAAATGAAACACCACAAGCAGGCTAATGCCACAGGCCAATAAACTTACCATAATAGGACAGGTGACCAGTTGCAGTATGCCATAGATGGAACTAATAGCTCCTGCTACAACATGAGAGGTGCCAAGATCACGTACTTGAATGATGATCAGAGGGATGATCAAGCTTGCACCGACCAAGTCCTGGAAACACCTCAACAGTGAAACCACAAAAGCTCTAAATTAAGCCTCTACTGAATAAATTTCAGCAGCCATCATGCACTTTGTCTTAAGAACTATTCTCCAAATGCTGCACACCTGCAGTACATGATGCAAAGCAGTAAATGCCAGCCATTATCTGACCTATAGTAAAATGAGAAAATGTTCCTATGAAAGGAATCATTAAGAGACATCAAAAACAACAAATATTCTGGAAAAATGAAACATTGTATTAATGCACTACCTGGACTGAAGTAATTTACAACACCAGCTGAAACTAAAAGAAGCATTACATATACTGTAAGTAGTTTTACACTGTCAAAAAGGACCCTCAGTCAGCCTAATTTTTCAAAACATATGCAGAAAACCAAGATAGTACATATTTGTTAAAAAAATAAAAGAAAGAAATATTTAATAAAGTAAGGTACAACAAGCAATGTAATCAAGCACAGCAATGTACTGAAACAGGTGACCATTTTAACACCAGCACAAGAAAGATAAACAGCATTATACTCGCACAACATTTACCTTTTAATGAGAACTAAATATACAAAGACGGACTGGAAAATCTACCAATTTAATAGGTATCTCCTAAACAAAATTCAGTATCATGGAAGCCTACAACACAAATGGAAACAACTAAAGATAGATAATAGTGCACTGAAAATTAGCAACTGATTAAGAAAAGTTAGCCAGCTGTTGTAAGCCCAGTGATTGCATAAATATGTTTCACTCAAAGAACAGTAACAAAGGAGTAATATACTCTATTATGAAAATGCCATGAGTGTCCATATTGTTTTCACTGGGTACCCTGCGCAAGATATATTTGGGGTCATCAACAACCCACTTTCGGGGCTACTCACTGCCTACCTCTTTTTCTGACCTCTAAATGGTAGGTTAGTCTGTGTTTCAGAAGGTATTTTGGTTATGCAATCACTTTAGGTATAAGATTTTACTCTTTTCTTCATTATTCCTCCCTTATATACCAAATTTACATTAAGTGTTGTTTCACAGACACAAATATTTAATTTCACTCTTGCTTGACACAAAAACATTCTGAGTTAGATGAACAATCAGGCTACATTTCTCCTCATTGTACAGAAGTAGCATATCCACTGAAGTATTTTGGCCTCATCAGTTGGCTTACAGTGATAATAATGAAGATGATTGTAATAAAAATAATAACTAACAACTACATTATTACAGCTATCAATAAGAAATTCATAATACAACTAAAATATAATACTAATCAATGGGTATTTTTCTTAATACAAATAGTTCTTTCCATACATACTCATCCATCATATATACCTATATTTACTTCCTAAATGTCCCATATATCTACAGTCTTCTGTTTCTAAGACATCAAAAGAAGAAGGCAGTCTCCCTGTGAACTTGCCCACTGGACCCTCAGGCCTGCCTTTACCAATAACTTGACTTTCTGTGGAAACTGTATGAGAGGCAGCAAGAGACGAGAGACAGGAATGGGGTACTCATTATGTGATTAATACATGTGTATGAAAAAATATGCTTTGAACTTGCAAAACAGTTTGTTTCATCATCACCACATTAATCATATATTCCTAAAATTGTTATGGAGGTGGGAGGCTGAGATGCTGAATGACCCAGAGCATTTGTGTTTGGTTCCTCATCTCCCAACAGAAGGCTTACACCATCAATGAAGTTGAGGACAGAAGGTGGACACAACCTTGGTGGGGTCATCTATGCTGGACATGCTCATGACTTTGGCAGTGACAGCATAGGCGTCCCCTTTGGAATTCTAGGCTGTTAAAAATCCAAACACCTTTTTTCATTCCATGATGCCAAGTCTGTTCTTCACGAGACTAAAAACACTTTCCCAATTGGCAATGTGGGGTGCCAACTACAGTACATGAAAAATCTGAAGAGGGATGACAAACTGGTGGCTCCAACCAAGAAATTCAATCTAGAAAATAAAGAGGGAATGTATCATCTTCCTTCCATAGGTCGAGACCATCCAAAAAACAAAAAGAAAGATATGGCCACTGTCCAGCCTAATAGCATGCTTCTCCTTGGCTGATGACCCATAAAAAGTTAAACTGTGAGTCCAACAAAGACTTGCTCTCCGTTACTGATTTTCATGGCCTGATTATTGCTGCTTGGCTTCTTCAGTGTGTTATGTCGGTTGTAGACAAAACTTATTCCTGCCCTTGCAAGAGATCAAAGGGTCATACTTGGTAGATTCCTCATCAAAAGTGTGAGAGTCACTGCTTAAGGCCTAAAGTAAGAAGGAGTGAATATTGTCAGCATGCTTGTTGAGATCGTTAGCTGCATGGCCTTGGTCCTACCTCAACTGTGGAGCAATAACAATTATGTCTGCTCTCGTTACTGCTGAAGGAAGACCCCTTGTAGCAGATGTCTCATTTATGCAAGGGTGTGACTTCTAACAGGGAAGACCTGTGAGAAACACATTGATCCCACAGGTCTGGGGTGATGAGCTAAATTCTCTGACCAAAAAGGGTAATTACTCGAAAAAAGTTGCTGCATAGCATAACAGCTAACAAAACTTGAAATTGGCAACCAAACAGTACCTAATACATGTAAAAATGACCTTCTCATCACTTATTAAAGGACAAACGAATCATTTAAATTTAGAAAGAAAACAGAAAATAAATTATAATATGAAACAGAGAGGAAACCCTTAACAAAGTAAACACCTTGAAAAGGACAGATAACCTACTGACAACACTGCAGGTCCACAAAGAGTGAAGTTATTGGTTAATAGTTACCTGAGAGGCCCACAGGATGCATACACTGTGAGACTAACTTTTATCCTTCAGTCTTACATATAAGGGACAGGTGATCCTGGGAATAATTAGGACATCAAAATCACTGGTACTTTCTGTCAAGGGCAAAGTGATACCTGATGATAATAAAATCTTGCTGAAGACATATACAATATTCCTATAACAAATGAGAAGTTTGTCTGTTAAGCTGAGAAAAAATGCACAAGGGATCTATGACATGCATATTTTAAGAACCGAAGCTTTCCACTGAAAAACAACAAACATTTGAAAGATGCCATTATTTCCCATAAAATAGCAGACAGTAATATCAAATCCAAGTGAAGGTTGTAAAGAGGATCATGAGATGAACAGAATCAATGTAATGCATTCCATTCTGATCATGTTGAAAAAAAAAAAGGCTTTTCATATCCTTCTTAGGGTAAAACAGAAATCCATGTTTCAAGTACTGCCAAGAGGCACCATATGTTAATTCTATTGATATATTGTAAGTAATACATCAATAACATGTAGTATATCAACACATGAAATTTAAAATGAATGCAGGTTACATATGCATTTGATATTTTACAAAAAATACACTTGCTGTCTATCCAAAAATGACAATATCATGTCCTACAGAACTTCAGAACTCTGCCTAAACTTTAGTGTTTAAGAGTACATTATCCTTTATACACCTTTTTTAATTTCCTTAAATTTTTATGTCTTTTACAAATAAACATACAAGTGTGGAGATGCTAGAACATGGAATGATCTTAATATAATGAAAAGTACGGAAGGCATCAAAGAAAAGGATTGCATTATTATACCAGATGAGGCCTGCTTAACATACAGTGACAGATAAGAAAAAAAAAGATGGAAATAGTGGAGACTGCTAAAAGAAAGTATGCGAAAGTCAGAAGTGTACAGGGCAACATCAGAGAAGAGTTATGGGAAAAGAGACATAGTGGTATAATTAATATGTACAAAGAATGGAACAGAGCCTTCAAGCTCTGGTAGAGGACAGGTAGGGAAGAGGATAGAGACATGTATAGGGAAAAGGGATGGCGGGGGCTAAAAGACTAAAACTGTGGAAACAGAAAAGATGGAACCATGTAATGTTAAAATTCATAGCCAGAGTATTGTGGGAAGATAATATTGCAGATGAGGAATGGCTGAGGTGTGGAAGCACAGCTGAAAAAAAAAAGACTAAGATCTCAGATCTGAGATGGTTTGGACAAGAGATGAAAAGGGAAGAAGAACAATTGGTGAGGAAAGTAGAAGATATGGAAGCATCACAACAGAGACTTGTAGTAGGGGCCAAGAAATCATTGCAAAAAGGGATATGAGAAGATCTACACTTGACAGGAGTCAGGCAGAAAGAGCACAGGACTGAAGAGTACAGAGAACTCATTTTGTCTAATCCTTTAAATGGTAAAGCTGACATTCTGATGACAAGCTTATCAACAAACGTTTAATTTGAAAAACTCAACAAAGGATACACAGTAAATGTACAATATAGTTAGAATATGTAGTGTATGAAGATTTACTTTATCTTGGTAATCAAACCACCAATGTTACTTTTTTAAAAAAAGATGGTACTGAATAATCTCAAGGTTCTAGCAATGAATCAACTGACTTTCATCCAAAAATAAATACACATGCACACAACTCAAGAAAACATTATGATTCTTGTCAAGGTGGGACACAGCTCTGTTATTTCTTGAATAAACTTTGTGAAAGGTCATCTTGTTCAATTACCAAAATGTGATTAGTTTCTATTTAAGGGTTTATTACCCATTTTGTTTTATTCATCATTCTTTTGGGTAATTTTCTGACATGCTAATACTCTGCAAAGATTTAATTTTATGGTTTGTCTATTATTTCTACAGCAGTCTGAGTGGGATTCAGAAAACTTCAACTGTCATTTGACACTCATCACATTTATTCCTCATATGTTTGTTTGAAAAAATCCTTCATAACTAAAGCCATTATCCCATTATACATCAATCTAAAGTGTATTGCATGAGATTTTACTTATAAATAACCTTGGTTTTTCTCCACCAACAGAATATTTAACAAATTTTTACATGTATAAGATACAGTACTTAAAAATATCAGCTATTTTCCATTGAGAAGTCCTACAACCTTGTGTTTGTCTTATCACAGGAGATTTACAAAATCATTTGGGTACCATCTTCTCCCTACAGTTTGGAAATGTTTATGATAACTTTGAAACTTGGACAAGAATTCAAAACTAGTCAAGCTGAATTTAACATTCATATCTCATAATTGCCACAGACCCTTTCTGGAATGACCCTGACTTGCACAAGTAGAAGGAACAATCATCAAAGACATTGCTGACATTTGTTTACAAAACTATGGTATCTTGAACATTCTCTCCTTTGAATCTCAATATGATTGTTATATATGGCAAGATGGGTACTAATTCACAGCATGGACCCAAAGGATAATAACAGATACTTGAATTAAAATATAACAGTAAAAAAGATTTTATCTAGGACAAAAAAAAAAAAAAATTAGGATAAATACCACAGCTAAGACTACCACTAAAATTTCTACAGCTATATAATCTAAAAATTATTAATAACACAACCATGACAATATTTAACACATACAAAATTTATGAATGGAAATGGACTGCATTCTAAATAAAAAAAAAAACATGAAGACATACAAACCCACAATGATCTCCTTTTATTGACAGTTATACAGTACACTAAAAATGCTAAGCAAACTGTTATCCAAACATGTGAATTGGCATTACATGACAAGACAATTGTGGATTGCAATGTTATTTTCTACAGAAGACATAAAAAGAGGGTTTAGTGTGCCATAATATTTTGACATCATATGCTATAATAGTTGTGGTCTTTTATCCAACATCATACAGTACATCCTAGAAAAAACCTTAATAGTCCAACCTGATTTAACCAATACTTCAGGGCAAGAGTACCATCTGGAGTGCATGGATATTTTCCTTAAAAACATAAAAATATGGATAACTATCCCTAAATTCAAATAGCCTAACCCTTCGTTAACTATTAATTACAGCTTTTCTTAACAGTACAGGCAGGCCTCAGTTATCAGTGGGGGTTCAGTTCCCGACGGTGTGATGATAACCGAAAATTGCCAATAACAGCCCTTGTCGGCGCCGATAACCAGAGATCAGCGCATACCAGTGCCAAAAATCCAGTATTGTCATCACTAGACAAGCGCTGTAACCGGATCACCGATAACCGAGGCTGCTGATAACCAGGGACTGCCTGTGGTCAAAAAGCAATTCAGGATAACAAATACCAGGATAGAAGCTGGGGGCATACCCACACTTGAGGGGTTTTTCTTACCTCCTGGAAATGTACAGTGCATTTTCTCAAGTGCTAAATCCTTACTTCATCTGTCCTAAACTACAAAAGTAGTAGACTCTAAGAAAGCTATGTTCTAAATTTTGTAAAAGTACATTTTACTTCTGCCATTTCTAGCCATAAATTAATGTCACTTATTGGTAATCTGACCAATGGCCTACTACAACTTAAAACTGAACTGGATTAGTGAGAGGTTACTGTCAAGGACACATCTAAACAACTGCAGAATATGGAGCCAGAACTTCGGAAATTCCTACCACAGCTACGTATGCATTATTCTTAATACAGCAAGTACAGTATTTCAAACATGAAAAAGTAACAAAAAATTAACATAATTACTGTACACAGTCATTCTAATGCATGCAAAATAGGCCTTCACCACAACTGTTGCTGGTTAAATCCTACTGAAGAGAGAAATACCAAATTAAAAACAGTTTTTTTAATCATTACACATTATGTCATTACCACAGCAGGACTGGAAAATAGCTGTATGGCACCATACAGAGAAGTGATGGCACCAGCGGCAACATGCGATGTGCCTAAATTTTTAACCATGGGCAGAATTAAAGGCAAAATGAGGCTCACTCCTAGGAGATCCTGAAACAGCATTAATGGTAAGAAAAATTAGGCATAATTCACATCAAATTACTTGAAAAAAAAAGAAGAGACAATTTGCCACAGATTAGAAATAACCATAGACTTTTTACAGATAATAGTACAGCAAGCATTTAAGTAACATGATAACAGTGTATACTGTATATGGTATTTGTAAATTCTGCATGACTATCACAGAACAAAACTAACAATTAACTTTGTAAAGCTAATGCAAAAATTATTCTCGGAATAATCCCCCAAAAGGTTGGTATGCAAGGCTTCATGTAATGAAACAATTCACTTCCAAAAATTCAAGTCTGTTATAAATAGATAATAAACATACAAATGATTGAAACTTGGTAGTCAAATACAGAGTAAAAAATCTGATAACAATTCTACAGATCACAATCTGAAATCGAGTTCTTTTGATTTTTGATCATTCATTAGTGTAACATCTTTGTGTGATAGTCATTTAGTTCAAAATACCACAAATTAAAATAAAAAATTGATTTCCTTATTCCTTGATCTGATATTAATTTAATAATCTGATGTCTGATAAAGTTTATGAAGACAAGAAAACTTGTATCCTGTTTATGGACTGACAAGACATTTACCATCAATTATATATCAGTATACTGTATATTAGTAATGAGCTTTCTGAAGCATTTAATTAATAATATTTTAATGTGAAAAAAGGATAAACATACAAACACATTCAAATTTGTCTAGTTTTATGTAGGGTAGAATATTTTCCTCTTTCCTGAACCTACCTACCTACCTCCTCACTTCAGTACTTCCTTCGACATTACTTCAGGTATGAAAACTTATACTGAGGAAAACAATAAGATAATCTCAAATTGGATGATATATAAAAATACAATAGAACTATAGTGATAAAATATTAAATTTAATTGTTGCTGTCATATTTATTTTAGTACTTTAGTTATGATTACATTTTTCAGTTGTGTGGTTCTATACATCACGTGGAAAAAGTTACAACAGTTACAAAGGTTTACATATATTATACATTTATAATACAATAATTAGCAAAATGGTGTTTTACTGTCTGGGTCAAAATTAGACTTAAAAATATCACTGGTTCTTTAGTATGGGGGATGTTTTTACCAAAAAGCACTTTTTTCTAGAAACCCATTAATCATAAATAGTCTTATTCGGAACAAACATTTCCCAGACACACCAACCTGCGAGATCTTGAAAGATTACCAGTCTCACTGCACATGTCTGCACAATGTTCCAGCATTCTGTAATGCACCCTCTCATCCTACTGTGCCAACCTCAATTGAGAAAAGCATTGGGAAGGGAGAAGGACACCAAAACTTCATGATAAATTGGTGTGTTTGTAAAAAACTTGCTTTCTAACTTGCTTTCTTGTAAAAAGAACATATGTTTATATGAATCCATCAATCATGAATACCATGAATTTCAATTTGGCAGGAAGGATGATGGCAAAGGAGTAATCTTAGAGAAAACCATGATGAGATAAGTCCAGTTTCTCTTAAAAAGGTCTGGATGTACAGCAATAACTGTGCAATGGAAACTTCCTTAAAGCAATGGATTTGTAATGTAAGTCAGCAATTCCAAAGACACGACACTCATCAAGTACATAAGGAGTGACTGAAAGTGCTCCAGGATGTAGTGTCGTGATGCAGATGAAGATGACTGTCCAAAATCCCTCCCATTAGGTAGAACGTGACCTGACATGATGACCAGACCCCATGAGTAAACATCAAAGAGCTCCAAGTTAAACTTAAAAGACAGGGAAAGTACAAGAGCTAACAAACTTTGTGCTTTGATCCTGAGTGACAAAATTCTTCCAGTGAAATGTTCATGTAAGCCATAATGAAACTAAATTTTTCAGAGATAGGAAATACTGAAAATCAATATTTAAAGAATCACAAAACCAATCACTGATGACAACACGTCTCATAAAATTAATGAAGCCCCAGTGACAATAATTAACTAGAAATCCCTGAGAATAAAATTAAGATACTTATTTACTCACAAACACAATAAGCAAAGTTCTCAAAGAAACATGATGTGGTGAGAAGCCACCAGCCTACAAGGTAATATTCCCATCATACTTTAAAAGACAACACATCAGGGAAATTATCAGAACCAAAAATCAAGTGAATGGGTAAATGAAGATAAATGGTAAACCACAAAAATGCTGCAAGCCTAAGAGAACAAAGCAGCAGACATCTTTTCCATGTGAAGCCGCACAGAGGAACAAATGGACGGCTCACTGGCCATTGGAGCATAATCCAGGCATGCAAAATGAGGGCTTTCATCTTTAAAGATATATCAGGTGGTGGAGCTGGAAAACATTTGCACAAAGTAAGGCTCTTTATGATTAATGGGTTTGTATGAACAAATAAATTTTGTGGGTAAAGCATTTCTAAAATCAATCATATGAAATGAGTGTTTATGCAGTAAACTTCTAAAGATTATCTAATAAGAAGTAATAGATGATTTTGTTCTTCTTTTCAGTCTTTACTGATTAAGGATATGAAGAGAAAATGATAAGCTTTAGGATGAAACCTCTAAAGATATTGAGACACTAGCAAACAAAAAAACACATTACACTGCACTGAACTTTTATGTCACTCGAAAATCAAAAAAGGCAGGAGCTAACCTTTAAAAATATTTGCTACACTTGAACTGATTAGGCTAGACTTATACTGTTGTATCATTCATATTAAATTTAATGTCTTGTTACAATTAAAACTTTATTTTGAGAACTTGTATTTAGTAATTTAACCAAATCTGCTCGGGACTAACCTAAGATACAGGCTCCTGGTATACAAAACGTGGATTTTAACATTCTGGTATGAAACAAGTCTATCAAGCATGTGCTTATCTTTAAAAGCTTCCATTCCAAAATTATTAATTACCCTTCTTACATTATTCCATTAGTAGGCAAGAAAATTACCTAAAAGAACAGTGCATTTAAGAAGCATAAGCCTTTGTATTGGTTAAGAAATAATGTTTCCTTTTCAAATTTCAAATCTTGATCCTAAAAAATTTATCTACTAAGCACACGTCATTCATGATCATGAAGATTCTTACCAACCTCAGAATGTAGTAAAATTATTCTTTCATCCAAAAAGGGAAAATTTATTCACTAGCACACTTTAGAGGATATATGCAATGTTTAATTATAAATTATTTGCTTTTCAAGTTAAACAGGAGTGTGTAATTTATGCCAAACACAAAGAACTAGATGCTTCGGAACTTACCAAGAATCCGAGGATGTAAATGACGAGCTGAATTCTTGAAACATTCATTTTATATCTTGTTGTGCTGCACTAAATCAGTTCTAAAATTCAGATACTGACTTTTGAAAAGCATATCTCTTCCGATTTGTCAAACACACAACAGAACATCTAACATCCCTGAAATTGGAAATTCAAGCTAAATTATATTTATCCTAGATATAAAAACTTAAGTCTTTATATGGATATACCTTCTGCAAAAGTTGGTCTGGTCATTGACGTTTTGTAACAAGAAAGTTAACCAGTAGCAAGTAAGCAAGGTAGTGGGGGATACCACCCAATCACTCAACTGTCACCACTCACTTTTTTTCTTTGGCAACAGGTATATTGTGGGGTTGTATTAGAGGTGGGAATATAATGAAAGACTTCAGGTTTACATCTCTGGAAAATGTAACTAGCTTTAGTTTGTTTCCAAGAGAATATAAACCATTGTCTTTTACTGACTCACTCATTAGATGGGAGGTGTTGTCTCAAGAACATGACTGGTATGTTCTCACTCAGAAAAGTCAGCTTCCTAGACACATATGGGAGCTGGGGAAGGATAACTCCTGCACCTTTGCATCAGCCATCATCATTCACATCACAGTCATAGCCAAGATCAAAAGGAAAGCTAAAGCTATTAACAAGGTGTATTCAGAAGAGGAAGCCAAACTAGTACAGGGTGTCCCTGAGTTATGGCACTTTTTCAAATACATTTATCAAGAATAGGTATCTAGTTGCAGCATTGTAAGCACCGTTAACAGTGCTTATGATGGCGTTAATGGTGCTTAAAACAAAAATAGGTATCTAGTTACGGTGCTGCAATTAAGTTCTGGTGCCATAAGCGTCGTTAAAGCACTGTTAACAGCGCTTATGGTGCCTATTAATTAATAAGCACCAGCTTACGGCAGAAATTGACTTATGGAGTGATGCTGGAACGGAACCCCCACCATAAGTCGGGGGACTGCCTGTATTTTCAATACGAGCCATGATAAATAAGTCCAGCAGCAGCAAAAAAATCCTTATGACAGTATGGACAAAGAAAATGTGAATGCCAACAGTTAACTGAGTGGGTGGTACCACCGTCACTCCACTAACATGCCGCTAGTTAAAAACCTTGTTGATAAATTTCAATGACCTGAACACCTTTTGTGCGAGGTATAGCCTATCCATATAAAAGTTGAGGGTATGCATTTTTGTGGGAGCAAATAAAAACCATAAACTACACTGTATTTTACCATATCTATAAAAGCTACTGAAGTCACCACATTAAACCTCAGTTTATAATCAGGACCTTTGAAACACATATATTCATACTTCATGATGAAAATTTGGTATTGTTCATAGATAAACCATAAGACTTTACTACAAAGAGTACAAATGCACTATATTATTCATGAAAAATATTTTTACAAAAAGATACTACACTTTCTACAATCAACTAGCAATTTTTCAAAACAAAGTTTGTTTTCTAAATATCTGGTACTATACTGTACACACCACTGCCTTAATTTAATTCAATGATTTATCAGAGGGAAGCACCTCTAACTCCACCTACACAATGCTGAATATTTTAGGACCCACTGTGACTCAGTGGCATTACTGCTAGACTACTATAATCTGTTATTAGATTCTGTATTGGTTAAAGAAGCTTTTGTGCCAATGGCATGGCATTCATTACCGATTGCCTATCACGTAAGTAATGACTACGCACCATTACTACTTGGCTAGCCCCACTGGTTTCCCAATAGCCTATACTACCTATCGAGTACTGTACCTTCCCCTAGGCTTCAAAAGATAGAAGCACCTTCTTTTCTGGAACATGAAAGTTCGTAATCTTGTATAACAAGCAACACTTCTTATGAGAGTCAACCTCCTCATCCACTTCATTCAAAGGCACTGTCCTAGCTTTTACCAGAATTGTTAACATACATCCTTCAGCCAAGGGTGAGAGCCTTAGCATATGTCCAACAATCTGAGTCAGGTAAAGGATGCTGGCAACAGTGCTGTCCATCCAGACATCATAGAGAATAACATTTTCCTGCATACATTTTTTCATAAAATCAGAGAAACCTGACCTAAAATCATTTAGTGTTAATCGGAGATGGGCTGTGGCTGCACCTAATTGGGGTTGCTGTCCATAAAATCATTTGTCTAGGCTCAACTCATCAAACATAACCTAACCTGACAGGATTAGTCAAGTTAGATCAGCAAGTAGTCAAGATTAATGACATAAGATAAAAACTGGCCTAAAGGCATCAACCAACCCCTTATAGATAAACCCATAATACTTAGTATTGGTTACAATATTTTCAATCTCTGATAGATATCCATTGACAATAGATCAAGAGACAATTTGTCTCTATAATGGGGACACATGAACCTGAAGCATTATAAACAACAGACTGCATGAAATCTTTAAAAAGAAACCAGTTTTTTCAGGTGTTGACATGATCTAATCCCAGTTAAGTAAGTTTTGGGCATTTTTTTAGTACTGTAGTATATTCATTACGCCACTCAGAGTACTATATAGCATTGGCTCATCAGTTAAGTAAGTTTTGGGCATTTTTTTAGTACTGTAGTATATTCATTACGCCACTCAGAGTACTATATAGCATTGGCTCATTAGGTACATTTACCTTGTAACAAGATGCAAATCACATCAAATTAAGACTGAAGAGTCTCAAGGCCTTAATACATCATCCTGTGGAAAGGGTGCTAATTATTACTTTGCCCCTCATATTCCTTATGGAATAAACATCAACACTTGATATACCCACTTACTGGTATTAGGCTATTGAAGTTAAGCCTAGTGTTGGATAGAAAGTTGTTTCACTGAAGTCAGTGATGGCGATGAATTAATATATAGGGCCTAGCCTACCATATGTCAATCCAATCTTTGCAGGCCTAGCCTAGGATTAAATCTTAATACGGTTACTGTTTTCTGTTTTTTTTTCCTAGGGTGCTACACCATTGAAGATGCTCTGTGAGACCTGAAAACTCAATTGATCATAGGATATACATAATAATGCAGACAAATTCTAGAATTTTTTTCTCTCATTATATGGTGTACGCAAACCAGTTGTGGAATCTACCCTGTTACAGTGCTCAGAAAACAGAAATCTTTCATTTTTTCTTGAATGACTTGGTATTTTCTGTCCTCCTCAAGTTGCAAGGGAGCTTGCTGTATAATCTTAGATCAGCTAATTTAAAGTCTCTGAGGCCAACATTCCAATTGCAACTTGGCTTGAATAACTTAAGAGTCCATCTGTAGCTATTCTTCTGTTGACGCCAAACGTTGCATATATTACACACAACAAGTCATCGTAATACCTAGGACACCTATTCTTGATAGCTTGGTAAGTTGTTACGTATATTTTACGCATTATTCTAGCTTTTAATAAGGAGCCAATGCAGCTCAAATAGATAAACCTGGTGAAATAAAAATCATTGGTTAGCAAAGCTCTGTGGTTCGTGCCCTTGCTTAGCCAACCCTTGGGCAATGTCAAAAAGTCTAATTAACCTAATCTACTGGCTCCCAAGCCTAATTCTTGTATACAGTTCAAGCACAAACAATCTCGTAAACAAAGGAGACAAGTCTTACGTAATTAGCCTACCTGCTGCTTGTGTTAAAAGGCTACTTATGAAGCAGGTTGACTGCCATTCGTAAGCACCCAGTTTGATAGGAGTTGTTGCGATAACGTATCGTTGATTTTCCTGTCATGTTTTCTTCCATTTACTTCAGTAAGTCAATTAATAACATCACTGTTTTCTAATGAAACCTTTCGTACACAACTTCTTTGTGAATAGCTGGCTGTTAGAAAAGGGCAACAACACGTATGCAATTTCTGTAGACGATAGGTAGTGACACGTTGGATATATATTTAAAAAATGTCTTAATGTATCGTTCTGTGACGTAACCATTGTTTACGTTCGGGAGGGTGGAAACTTAAGATGCGGGCGTTCGAACATGAGGGCGTTTCGGTTGAGGAAAGAAATGAATTAATTTTTAAATGCTCATTGTTTCTTTTTAGGTCAGTGAGACAATGGCGATCATATTGTAAATTCACTGTTTGTTGTTGTTACTGGTAGATTATGATAGCTTTGTTCCTTAAGTCTGATATGCCAGGAAAAGTATTACTTAATTTTTTCCCAATTTTTTTTAACAGATGCCTCTTCAGTTCTAATTCTCAATACTGTGTTAATTCTCTTTATTTCAACACTCGTTTAAAGTTTTCCAACAGTAGTTTTTAGATCATAATGATCAGATTATCGGTATTTTCTTGCTCACTGGTCATATTTGCTGAAATAGAATGGGCATAAAAATTATCTAAACCTCATGGTCAGGACCTGACGTAAGATTTGGTATAAAACAAAACATATTTTCACTCATCAAATCTATTAATTCTGTGCAGCAGGTTTCACTTCCTGCTCTATGTCAGGGATGTAGATTTAAAGATAGAATCAAGGACATGACATGTCTCTTTTGTTATCTGCTTTCCAACTCGCTCCCTGGCTTACAATCTTCATGACCTCTGTACTGCAAAGACGTCTGGCACCTAGATAAATGGGCTAGATAATCCATCAACGTCCCTTGTAAACGTAAACACGAGACGCGAGATATATGAGAGCCTTAAGAAGTATCTCAGACTAAGTGCAACATTATCGTAGTACAGAAAGTCAGATGCCAACTAAGACAGAGGCACGGAAATTGAATAATTAATAGAGGTGATCTGATTGATTCAACACATTAAGGTTTAAGGATTCAGTTGACCACGTTCCTTATCGTATTCTTGGCGGAAAATATTCGTGTTTTGTTGGCAGAAGATTTTCATTGAGGAAAGTGAACAGAAATGGAGGTTTAGGTGTCTGGAGCACAGATCAGTTGTTTACAACGTCACCAAGTGTTATAGATTACCCTTGGAAACTGAGATGCAGCACTAATTGTTTCTCAACGAGTAAGCTAAGTGGTTTTGGAACAAGATATCAAGATACCGGCGAGCGACCGTCAGATCATGAACTCAACTTCATAAAACGACTGCAATATCTACCAATTGGCAGGAATTATTTCATATACTTGAACCTGGGACAGTGCTAAATTGTCTCCATCAGGAAGATGAATATTCATTTCCGTAGCACATCTGTCGTGATACTGAATCAGTCATACCAATTTCTTTTGACTGGTAGATGAGACAAAGGCAGAAATGGCTGCCAATTATAATCTCGGTCACGGCATGGAATGAGTATTTATACAGTAGATGGACTTCTCTTGAATACGAACAAGTCAAACATTGGTTCGTAGGTTCCACAAAATCAACCTTTCTTGATTTTGTTTTTGATTTTCAGCGCGACCTTCACAGCGTTTTTGTTTGAAATTGCGCAACACGCTTCGCTGATTTTCTTTGTATGAATACTTTCGTTTTTATTACTAGGGGTTGCTCTGCTTATGCAGTGTGTATGAATTCATTGGTACAAAGGCGCATACACATTTATGAGTTTATTTATCTATCTATACATAAACACATATGTAGTATAGGCAGATAGATAAATTACGTTTGTTTTTATTGCTAGGGGTTCATACATTTAAGCAGTGCATGAATCCATTGGTACACACACCCTTTCATACATATCTGTCTATTTGTCTGTACATACATATATTATACAAATACATATACAGATACAGACAGACACAGATAAAAGATACACGAACAATCACTCATACTCTTCTCGTATTATCACTTACGAGTTTTCTTACGACAGAAGCGCAAGAGAATCAGTTTTTATTTTCCGATTAAATGGCTTCGATGTAATTTGACTCTTCATCATCAATTTCATCAAGAACTCTTTAGTCCACTGATCCAGGATTAAGGAAAGAATTGCCAATGCAGAGTGTGGTGAAGTTAGGAGCTGGTTTTGCTTAAAGTAAATTGTAGCCTTGTAGGTGATAGTCTGCTGTCTGGCCTTGCCCGGGTGCAGCTTCAAGGCCGATAACTGTTGTTTGAAGGCGCGTCTGTTCCTCTTCATGTTTTGCATATGTGTATGGGCGCCCAGGCGCTCATGCTCCTTTGCATACACACACACATGTATGCATACATACAAAGACACAGACACACACACACACACACACACACACACACACACACACACACACATATATATATATATATATATATATATATATATATATATATATATATATATATATATATATATATATATGACTATTTATCACATCATGATTCATATACAATCAGAAAGCTACAAACGTCCTTTAATATATACTCTATCGGAAGTAATATATTTTATATATGTTACCGAAGGTGAATTTTTAGTTGATAATAAGTCCAATATATATATATATAAAGGCAAAGAGAAACAATGGAGTACTGCAAGGCCTTTCGACTTATAGTAGTCCTTTACTTAGCACGTTCCATATTTTCGTGATGCAGTTATACATACATACACACACACACACACACACACACACACACACACATATATATATATATATATATATATATATATATATATATATATATGTGTGTGTGTGTGTGTGTGTGTGTGTGTGCGCGTGTGTGTGTTTGTGTACAGTTTGGTGTACAAGTGAGTCTGAGACCAATATATTGTTTCTATGGCTGTTTGACAAATGCCTTAATAGATGAAGTGACGAGAGGAACGAAATAAGAAAGTGAGACAGAAATGGAGTGTGGAACAACTGAATAACTGAACTAACTGAAGATAGAGAAGATAATGTACAAAAACTAGCGAAAGAACCTGAAAGTGTCGGCAAGAAGAGGAACTTGGCCATGAGTGTAGCGGTAAGGTTATGAAGGTAAGTGGAACTGTAGGAGATGGAGCAGTGGAAGGCGAGAGAGTGGAAACTGTTAAGTATACCTTAGTTTAACCAGACCACTGAGCTGATTGACAGCTCTCCTAGTAGGGCTGGCCAGATGATTAGAATTTATTTTACGTGGCTGAACCAATTAAGCACTAGCAATGGACCTACAGCTTATTGGGGGAACTGAACTACATAAACTTCTGTACTCAAGTGTATATATATACAGTGTATATATATATATATATATATATATATATATATATATATATATATATATATATATATATGTGTGTGTGTGTGTGTGTGTGTGTGTGTATAGAGCAAAATCCACAAGGAAGAAAACAAATGGAGTGCTGCAAGGCCTTTTCGACCTGTAGTCCTTTACTTTGTAAAAGGCCTTGCACTCATTGTTTTCTTCCTTCGTGATTTTGTATCTTATTTATATCATCATCACGTTCCCTATTTTCGTGATTCAAAGTTATTACCACCACACATATATATATGTACAGTGTATATATATTCCATTAATTATGTACTTACAAGAAACCTTACGTAAGTTTAATGGTCTGAATTATTCCTTCTTCTTCTTCTTCTTCTTTCTTCTTCTTCTTCTTCTTCTTCTTCTTCTTCTTCTTCCAAATGTAGACTGATGCTCACTACTTTACAACGATGTCATAAAAGTATTCGTTTGCGTAATCACTCCGTTTTTAAAGGATTCTATGCACAGTGATGCGTACACATAATTTAGACTTATAAATTTGCTGTAAATTGAAGCAGGATCACGGAAGGATATTTTGCGACACATCATATATTGCCAATAGACTGTTTTTGAGCCCGAGTGTCAAATAACATCAATATGAGCTTCATACAGGAGGTTTCTCTCTCATATATCTCGAATCAGCTGGTGCTTGATGTGTCAAAATATCCTTCCGCGCGATCCCTAGTTTGAGCAGTAAATTTAGTAAGTCTAAATTTGTGTAACGCATCACTTGCATAGAATCCTTTGGAAAAGGAGTGATTATAAAGAGAACACTTTCATGACATCGTTGTAGTGACATCAGTCTACATTTGGAAGAAGAAGAAGAAAGAAGAAGAAGAAGAAGAAGAAAGTTAAGAAGGAAAAATCAGACCATTAAACTGACGTAAGGTTTCTTGTGAGAGCATAATTTAATTGCGTAATTACATCACTGGCGCATTCCCTTGACAACAATTGATCATGATAAGATCTCTAGTGGCTTCTTTGGATGTTCGTCGGTTTCTGGCTCTTTCCACGAGATAATAATAATAATAATAATAATAATAATAATAATAATAATAATAATAATAATAATAATAATAAAGCTTCATCTATGGTACTAGCTTTTCGGTGGGCATAAAGATCGTTAACAAAAGATATCAACAAATAAAACAAGAGGTAGATTGCGTCACATAGTCTAAGTATTGCAAACCACAAAAGGTACCACAAAAAAGCGAAGTATCACTTGTACACACACACACGCACACGCACAAACACACACACATACAGATCAACGAACTGTCTGTAAATTTCCTTATCTTCACCATGCTGCCATCATTAGTTTTACACCTGGCGTAAAATTGGATCCGCACATGTTCACTAAAGCAACGTCAAACGCTAGAATAGGCACGATTCTCATGTTGCAATAATGTTGGCAACTTTCTCAACTGTATCAGCTTCATACACCTACACAGAAGGCTCATCAACAAGTCAGACCCCTTACACATACTATGTCCCGTGTATTTGGCACTTCCTGGCTGTTATTCCTCTTCCTTTTCAATATCTCTTCCACGGGATCTGTTGTCTTCCTTTCCTCTTCCTTTCTTACACTTCCGGATTATTTACTCTGATCCGTCCTTTCACATACGCTAACATTTGTATAACTTTTACATGTATTTATCTCCACATTCCTCATACTTTCAGTTTCATCTCACGCCTCGTATGTACTGCTCAAATAATTCGTCTCGAGAGCTTCAACCGCCTTTTTTTTTTTTTTCATTCACATCCAGCATCCACACTTCACTCCGAGAGAGAGAGAGAGAGAGAGAGAGAGAGAGAGAGAGAGAGAGAGAGAGAGAGAGAGAGAGTTCGATATTCACTGATCGGTTACTTTCACTCTAAATAGGAGTCGATTCATGGCCATGGTACCTATAAATAAAAATCTAAGTTACGAAGCGTTTTCCATTAAATTCAAAATGCCTTGTGGGTTCGGTTTATTCATTTTCAATCATTATTTACTACCGTGACGTCACACGAAGCCCAGCCTCTTTTTAGTGGGCGATTCATTGAACAGTTTCGTGGCGGTAAAAGTACGCTTTGAAAGTCTTCTACCTCACAGAATTAGAAAAGGTAGGGTTCTAGTTGTACCCCAATTGTGTGTATCCATTTAGTATGAATATGCATGAGACTGAGAAAAGTGATATTCTAAACAAGTAATTCATGTGGTATACCGTCACTGAAATTCACTGTGATGCTATGGGAGCCTTTATGTTATAATGGAGAAATCTACATCATTTTGGTTTAATGAAAGTGATTCGGTTTTTCCGAAATAATCATGGAAAAAAGTTCTTGAACTGAATGAAAAAAGTTCTTACAGATATATTTCAAACTGTAATTCGTGGGAGACACACTGAATCCTAAAGTTTTGAATTGAAATCCGTAGAATATATCGGGCCGAGCTGCAGTCCCGTCTTTGCGCAGTGCGGTGAGAGAGAGAGAGAGAGCAGACGACAAAGAGGGACGAGAGAAAGGCGACAATCCCGGGCCGTGCGTGTGTGTGTGTTTTTTAAACCGCTGTGTTCCTGACATTCGTTCGTAGTCTACGTGTTGGTGAATGAAAACCGCCTCGTTAGAGCCTTATTTTGTAGAGAAGCGAATCACTTTGTCACTTTTACTTAACGTCCGTGCCAAACTTTTGTATTTTTTACTTGAACCAGTGCCAAAGTGAACACCGAGTCACCTATAGTTACCACACAGTTCCCGGTTGCTGTTCATTGTCAAGTTTCGTGTACTACGTGTGGCATTCGCTTTGGCTGTGTATGTTAGGTAGAAGCTTCTAAAAGCCGGATAAACTCCAGCCGACAACTCGTCGACGCCACATCTACATAACATCGAGTGTTATTGATTTGCTTACGAGGTATGTTGGCCTGAATCCTCCTGTGTCTCTATCCAGCATGGGTTACTTATTTCCTTATAAACTGGTTGTTTTCCCGCTACGGGACACCCTATTATAAGTTAAAATATCACTGGCTGAGCAATAGTAAGACGTGTCTTTTTTTCAATAACACACTGGTAACGGTACTCGTGTTTTTTTTTTTTTAATCCCGAAAGAAATGTGGCGCAAAGTGACGTAATCCTCTCTCACTCTATCACACATGGGTTACGTATTTCCTTATAAATTGGTCGTTTTCTTCCTACGGAACACTTACAGTAATTGTTAGTCTGCGACAGGGGAGTTATATCACTGATTTGAGCAATAGTAAGACGTGTCTTTAACTCAAAAACATTCATAGGCAACCGAGGTATTACCGGTGCTCGCATTTTTTTTATACCGAAATAAATGTGGAACAGTGACGTCTCCGTGTTTGACAGAAGGCGACGCGTGCTGTTGCACAAATCGAAGTTTTTTCCTCAATATTTTGCAGGTTTATCTTTTGATGGATATATTAACAACGATTAAAGGATTGGCTTAACTTTAGATTTAATTGTTTCAAGAAATATAAAAGTAGACTTAGGTTATAAAGACCTAATCATAACATAGGTGTGAGCTGAGAAAAAGGCAAAGCTGTCAACTCGAGTGGCATTGCCATTGCAAGTTGCTTAAGCTTTTTTATGACTTAGCAAAGTACTAACCTGCTGAGCACGCGTCTGTTGTCAAGCAGTACAAGTAGTGCGTGTTCTTGCTCTCGATTAGCATCTAACATCCTACAGTTCTTAATTTTACAACGTAGGCATATATCAATTTTATTGATTACCATTGCTTCTTAATTTTATGAGGTAGTCCTATATTAATTTTTACGTATTTCTTGAGGCCCGTATTATCAACTGATTTTTATATTAGGCCTTAACATATTTTAATGTTTAAAGTTTTTTTTTAATGATCGGATAAAAACTTGTCTAACTCAGGCCTCATTGGGAATTTCGTCTCGTAACTGACTAAAAGCATCAACTTACTGAGAAAGTCATCATACTTTTGACCAAGGTCTAAAGACCTTGCTTTTGACATCTTTAGTATTCCCATCTCAACATCTTAAATCCGTAAGCCAGAATTCTCTTAAAGCCTTGCCATTGCACACTTATAAACCGGTTAATTTGCATTGAGATGTTTTGAAATCCTTCGGTGTAAGCTGAAAGTCATCGCTGCTGTTGCCATAAGGTTCGTAAGAGTCATGTTGGTACGTGGAAGTAATCAGTCTGGTTTACCTCAAGTGAGTGGAGATATGCTGAAGTTTATATCAAGCGTTTATTTATTTATTATTTTTTATTAACCGTTGAGCATTGTTCGAGATAAGTGCTTTGGGCGGTAATAGCCCTCGCTTGTTCCATTGGTGTACGTGGTAAGTTTTTGCAGCTGTGATAGGTGTTTCAGCTACTGAGTCAGAGTTGGAAGTCAGGGTAAAATGTGTTTAAATATAATCGACATAAGGAAATCCAATTTAGTCCACCAAGGGGACATAAGATAAAGAGTAACAATGTAAAAAATTGTTATAATTGTCAAAAAGCGAGCCCCTTCAAAAAGCAGGAAGTAAAGTTAAGAATGTGCTCGAAATCGCCTGTAGAATGTGTTACGATCGGTTGCAAATGTACTCTATAAAGCAAGAATCGAAATAAAAACATTTCAATTATGAATAGGGAGATCTGCAGCAATTGACTAGAAGTAACTAATTCGCAATGGCGTGAGTTAGTTCGCTGGTAGGATTACAGATATCGTGCCAAGGAAGGCAGTTAAAACTACCGAATTTTTCGGTGGCTGAAACAGTAAGTCTAGAAGCCACTAGTATGTGCCTTCGTGTTGTACTACTTGTGTTTGCGCACGTCGTCTCTCATAGGAACGAAATATTCGGGGAATCTGGCCTAGTTACGAGCAGGTCTAAGCATATTGGGAAAGGGGGGAGGAGAAGAATCTAGAAGTATAATTCTGCAAGTTCAGCGAGCGATGGAATAGGTAGTTATGCGCATATATGTAGCCCAGGCCTGATGGAAACAAATAAACGAAAGGCAAGGTTGTGGCTTTACCTAAGAAGTGGTAGATGTAGACCCAGCGGGGCGGTTTCAGACGAGCATACTTTCACGACATCTTTTAGCAGTAGTTAATATAATTGTAATATAATTTTTCATATTTGTGAACAACCGAAGCTGCGTATGTTCGTTACAGCGATGATTAGCAAGGGAGAATTTGATAACTTCTGTCACCGGTCTAGGCTAATTTTCGACGCTATTTCATGCGAAAACATCAGCAATTTTTCTGGCTACTTGATACAAAGTTTGGCGGGAAGATGCTATAAGAAGATTTTTTTCCACTTAAGAGCCGAACTTTGCTCCTTGCAAGGTGCAAAAGATCTGTGTGTGTGTGTGTGTGTGTGTGTGTGTGTGTGTGTGTGTGTGTGTGTGTGTGTGTGTGTGTGGAGGCATCTGATGGGATTGAGTCACTAACATTTTGGTTGGTTGTTGTATCATTGCACAGGCCTCTCCTCTCTCTCTCTCTCTCTCTCTCTCTCTCTCTCTCTCTCTCTCTCTCTCTCTCTCTCTCTCTCTATTGCTTAGGAGTTTTGAAAACGATTATTACAATCATAGTTTCTCAATCTCTCAGCAGTTTGATAAACATTTTGAAAAAACTATTTACTTTATAAAATTCAAAATTCAAAATGCAATCAGGAGGCGATAGTAATCTCGATATGAATGCTAGACTTAAATAACTGAACTTGTACCAATAGACCTCCATGAGTGAGTATTATTTTATTTAAGTTATGAAAATTTATTCATTATTACTACAGTGCTGAGATGATGCCACTACAAAATAAAGCTCAGTGCTACATAAAAAAAGTAGCACGAATCATTATAGTACTTTTTTCCTAGACGTATCAGATAAACGATAATTTCAAAGGGAAGGTATCCCAGTGTGAGGTGGAATTTATCTGCCAGATTACCCCCCCCCAAAAAAAAAGTATTATAAGTCACTAAAGAATTTCAGAAAAGAATTTAAGTCCGCAGTAAATTAACGATTGATATTAAAGCCTGTGTTTTAAACCCTACGCCAGAAAAATAGCAATACAAAACGAACAGTGCGTGGTTCCTTTCATAATTGTCTTAATTAGATATTCATGTCAGCAAAAAATTGTCTCCATTAACATGTTGCAAACACTTAGTGCTTGTGTACTAGCTTCGCTTGACCTCTTGACCCCGCCTGCATCAGCATTGTTGCTTATCAGTGAGGTGGGGCTCCTTGACACGGTGAAGGGACGTTGACCTTTCACTGCGCGCCCTTTGGCGGTATGGCGGTGTCAAACGAGTTCAGATTGATATCGTTTTTGTTTTTAATTGAAGATGCCTTTCATTCGTCTTTAAATTGGTGCAGGCAAAATCATTAGACGGTAGCCGTTTTATAGTGGATAAGATAGGTCTACCATGACGTAAAAATTCATGGTTGGGGTCAGTCAGTACCTAGTACCATCAAGCAAGCCCACCTAACTAACGGGAAAGTCAGTTGAGTGACTGGGATTCCTGGTGCTTTGCCGTTGACGTCAGTAGATTTCCTCGACTTATACTTGCTGAATTATCCTGGTCCATAACGGTCTCTCCAAAACACTGTACGCTTATTTGCAATATTATGAATGATATGAATTTTCCCAGCGGTCAGTTATAGATCAAATTCGAGTTAAAACATCGGTCTAAAACATGTAAAAAAAAGTTCCACTAATATAAATACATTGTGTACAATGTATTTATATTGGTGGAACATTAGCATCCTTATCCCAACATTATAGTTCAAGTACCGGAGGATGACTGAGAGATATTAGGCCTAAGCCACGCTGTCGAACTTCTCAGTTCCAGAGGTCTTTTATTCCTCACACATTTGGACTGTGGGACAGTCTCCCTGAGGGTGTTGTGCAATCAGAGCCTCTAAAGTTCAAGCGAAGATGCAATGCATTGCTACCCTAAAACAATTCACCTTGCAACTTAATATATTTATCTGTTTGTTTATTAATTCGTTAATTTATTTTTTTTTTCTTTTCCTTCTCTAGTAACTGATCTATTCTTTCTTGTTGTCTCCTGTAACTTCTTTCAAATGAAAGCTGTAATATTCTTTGGAAGCTTCAATTTAAAGTCAGTGGCCCCTGTAGGCTTGTTCTACATGAATAAGGGTTTATCTTATGAATAATAATAATAATAATAATAATAATAATAATAATAATAATAATAATAATAATAATAATAATAATAATAGCATGAGTCTTGAAATGGAGAAACAAATCCACAGTTATGTGTAGGTACAAATATATTTAAAAATAAATCTGTACAGAGAGCTTTTCAGGAATCTATTCGATTCCCCTTGCAATCGAACAGATTCCCGGAAGCTCTCTGTACAGGTTTATTCTTAAATATATTTGTACCCATACATAACTGTGGATTTGTTTCTCCAATAATAATAATAATAATAATAATAATAATAATAATAATAATAATAATGAAGAAGAAGAAGAAGAAGCAGAAGCGTAGACGCGTACAGCACAACAACAAAAGTTTTACACGCCAGTCGATGGTTTGACTCTCAGAAAAACTTACCCGTGTCCCCAGAATAACATCGGTGGTCTCTTCGTAGTGAAAATGTCGTGACATAGACTCATCTTGATTGTAGTGTTGGAGGTCACGCGATTATAGGTCTTATCTCACCTTGCCTGAGGGTACACCCGAATACATTTTGCTTTCTTTGGTCATTTTATTTATTTGTTCATTTATTATTCGTTTAGTTTAGTTGTTCATTTGTTTGATTGAACTATGTTTTTTTTGACATATTTTTGTATGTTAGTTATATGATGTTAGTTATTTCTATTCAAATTTGGTCTTAAATGCTCTTTTGTATTTAATTTTTTTCTGAGAAACTTTGCTAAAGCAAGTCTACAACATTTTGTCTTTTTTTTCTTTAAATAAGGCTTTATGCTCATTATGAATAATAATAATAATAATAATAATAATAATAATAATAATAATAATAATAATAATAATGAAACCCTCTTTTTTGTAACAAATCGTGATTAAGTGAATATGTTTGCTAATATATTAAAGTTTATTGCACCAGAAAATGTCTCTTTTTATCTTCATCTTTGACAGAATTAATTGTTCGTCGTTTTAATGCATTTGTGGCTTTGGGCCTCAGTCTAAGCCATTGCCGCTTGCAGCAGACGACTAAAGATTGTTGTCAGCTTCATTCACGCTTTATTCACGTTATTTTATTAGGCCGAGTCTAGTGCCTGAGCCCTCATGCCTTGCTCTGTAGGCCTAGTCATGCCACACTTCTCAAGAGTCTCGATTTTGTTAAACATATGGGTTCTTTGAGATTCTGTCAGTCAGACTAATCGCGTAGATGGTAAATTTTGGTTGATAGGGAAATGGTTTACGCGATATTATTCTAAATTAATAATATACAGTTTTGTCAGTCTAACTCCCCCCTCCCCCTTCCATTTCCTTCCGTTTCAGTCTTAATTCAAAATTGTTCATGTACAGCACACCTCTTCAGTAGTTGCAATTCGTGATTTTCAGCTGTTTTCCCGCCTTACAGATACCCCCTCCCCTTCCCCCCCATGTTAAAGTAATGAAATTTTGATGAACAAATACAAATGCCTTGAGAGAGAGAGAGAGAGAGAGAGAGAGAGAGAGAGAGAGAGAGAGAGAGAGAGAGAGAGAGAGAGAGAGAATTTTAATTTCCTAAGTGGTGACTCAAGTGTTTCCGTGACGTTGTTGACTCCATTGAACTAGTTAGCCTCTCGCTCTCTCTCTTTCTCTCTCCCGCTCTTTCGGCCTAAGTTTCACAAGTTTCCAAGAATGTTCTTTTTATTATCCAAAAGATAATCGGAGTATCCAGTGATTTCATCGCGTGAAAACGACCTGATGCGTTAAATTTGTCGCTGTTTCGTTTAGGTCCGGATATGAAAAAAATGTACTTCCATCTTTTCGGGAGACCTTGTTGCTCACCGTATAATTGTCG
Organism: Macrobrachium rosenbergii; assembly: GCF_040412425.1. NCBI lineage: Eukaryota > Metazoa > Arthropoda > Malacostraca > Decapoda > Palaemonidae > Macrobrachium > Macrobrachium rosenbergii. The sequence goes on from NC_089741.1 coordinate 44,076,579, forward strand.
ACCATAGGGGGTGAAACTGTTGTGGTAGAGAGTAATCGCCGGACAAAACCGGCTTTCTGACGAGACGGTTGTGTATGCGAGGTTAAAGAAGTGTTTACATTGTATACAGAAGGTGTAGCTGTATATTCATCATACCCTGTAACCCTGACTGGCTTAGTGCTTACGTTAGTGCGTTTTTGTACGCTGAACAGGCAAGAACGCTCGCGCGTTGGTTTCCCGTGCCTGGTTTTTCAGTGTAACTTTTCTGTGAAGTTTAAAATATTGTTATTTAAAGACCTGTTGTATATTAATTTTCGTGGAAATTAAGTATTCAAAGTCTGTAAAGGAATTGTAGTGAGTGGCGGAAGAATCTAGAAGAGTAATAGGAAGAGAAAGAGAGAGAGAGAGAGAAGGATAGAGACGATGGAAAGTATGGAAACTTCAAACAATTATTCTCTCAAGAGGTTAGTTTTTACCATTAACGCTTCTTATGGCGTTTGTGTGCAGCGTCTTGTCCTCGTGATTGACGCCAAAGAAAGTTCTCTTAAGCCTATTTAAAAGAAAGTTATCTTGGTTATTTTAAAGAGTTATCTTGAGGTTATTTATAGAATGGAGATGTGTATGTTGTGTACACAGAAAGTGCAAGACACTTTTGCAATAAGTAGTTAACGTTACAGCTGTATCATATACCTTACACCATTTCATAGCAGTTACGTTACTCGCTCGAGTACATTTTCCCAACATCTGTAGGTCGGCCTTATCGAAGAGCATCCTGTGGAAGCGTTAAATTGATAACCCGCTGAATAATTTACATTATGTTCGTTACGGTGTCGCAACAGGGAAACGTTTTGGTCTGCCAGTCCTGAAGCGACTTTGGGGGGGAATAATGTACACGTGGAAGGGAGTTGCCGGATGTCGATATACTGGACGATTTTCGTTACGTGATTCGAGTTGAGAGGAAAGGCTCAGCGAATCAGCGCGGCCGCTGCTTGACAGATAGGGCGTCCACTGTTGCAAAGAGAGAAGAGAGAGAGAGAGAGAGAGAGAGAGAGAGAGAGAGAGAGAGAGAGAGATTCTAGGAAAACAATACTCCCTTGACATCGTCTGTCATCAGTTTCATGTGGCTAGCTGTGCTGGTATTTTTTCTTATTTTTTTATTTTTTTAGACACCGAAGACAACACGATTGCGAATTAACTAGAAGCACGCAGTTCCCTTGACGGTAAATGTCGACGGATTGCTCTAGAAATTTAGGCCTGTATATCAGTGGGATTGATGCTTATTATTATATAGTGTTATATTCGGATAGTTGTTTTTGCGTACTTCTAGTATTGGATGTAGTTTGTGCAGATATTTTTCCTGTCTTGGATAGTTGCTTTTAGTTGTTTTTAACCTAGTATTAGGTAGTTGTTTTTGCAAGTGTTTTTCCTCTATTTTTGGATAATTGTTTGTGCCGGCGTTTTTCCTAATATTGGATAGTTGCTTGTGCAGGTATTTTTCCTAATATTGGATAGTTGGTTATGCAGGTATTTTTCTAGTATTGGATAGTTGTTTTTGCAAGTGTTTTTCATAGACCTGGATAGTTGTTTGTGCAGGTATTTTTTCCAGTATTGGATAATAATGTTTTTGCAAGTTTTTCCTAGATTTGGATAGATGTTTGTGCAGGTATTTTTACCTAGAAGTGGATAGTTGTTTTTACAAATGTTTTTCTCTGTTTTTGATAGTTGTTTGTGCAGGTATTTTTCCTAGTATTGAACATTTATTTTACAGGCATTTAACTAGTTTTGGATAGTATATTAGAAGGTTTATAGTCTTATATACTGGCAGACCTTTCCTAGATTGAAAATTACATTATTGGTGCTTTGAAATTAAATAAATTTTAAAGAGTGTAAATATTAAAATGTTTAAACCCACAGAATTCGGGTATGATACATATTTGAATAACTGCGTTTTATATATATATATATATATATATATATATATATATATATATATATATATATATATATATATATATATATATATATATATAGTTAGGCCTATATGTCTAGGGGCATAATGTTTGCATTGTTTCATACAGAAATACTATTTTTAGTTAAAATATTCTGTACAACAACACCCTTGAAATATTATTTAACCAAAATAACCATAAACATTTGTGTAGAATCTTGAGTATATCGTTTTAAAGGCTCAGCAGTTTTGTTTACCAATTTACCAATAATTGCGTTGCATTCTTCCATGTCTAGTTATCAAACTTTACAGCTGACTTCTTTACAAGGTCAATTTTTGTTGTTTAAATGTACCTAAAACATACTGTAGGTGGTGTCAATTTGTACTCCAAGCCCTCCAAGGAAAAAAAATTTGGCTCAGGGTAAGACTACTTTTGCGGTCACGGAGAGCCTTGCACTACTCCCAATGCGCAGTACTACTCTCAGTGCCTAGTACTGTTACTAGTGGCTAGTACTGCTACTAGTGCCTAGTACTGCTACTAGTGCCTAGTACTGCTACTAGTGCCTAGTACTACTCTGTGCTTAGTACTGCTCTTAGTGACTAGTACTGCTCCTAGTGCGTAGTGCTGCTCTCAATTCCTAGTACTACTCTCAGTGCCTAGTACTGCTCGCAGTGCCTAATACTGCTCCTAGTGCGTAGTGCTACTCTCAGTTAACTAGTGCTGCTCACAGTGCCTAGTACTGCTCTTGTTGCCTAGTACTACTCTAGTGCCTAGTACTACTACTGGTGCTAATATTGCCCTGTCAAACATCCGTGCTCATTATGTACTCGCAACTTAACTGCCTAAACATGCATTTCCTCCTATCCTCATCAATACACGCCGGTCTGACCCCAATACACACCGGTCTGACCCCTCCACCTTCGGAGCTCCTTCCAATAGCGTGTTTTGTGCAAGGTCGTCATTACCTGCGGTCGAATGTTTCTTGCGTGGAAGTTCTGAAAATAATCGTTGGGTCATCATATTGGTATAGGGAGCCATCAGAGGTAATGAGTGCTTTGTAAGGCGCTATAAATAGGTTAGACCTATGCTTGCCGTTTAAGGTCAATACTGAAAATTGTGAGGGCAGTTTTTGTTATTATATGATTATTTTGTAGATTTATTTTGATAGCATACTTGTTCTAGGCTTACATGTTACTCCAGAGTTTTAATTGAGGAGAGAGTTGATTACCCTTCTCTGAGTTTACTTAATGAATAAGCGATTTATATGTTCAATGACCCCGTTCTCAGATGTTCTGTTGAGATCAAGTAGAAAAAGAATCTACCCCCCTTTTAGGCAGCCACCTAGCATCACCCTTTAGGCTATCTCTTCCCACATTTATTATGGAAATACGGTTTTTTGTGACTTTTTCCCTCGGCTGTCAAGCCTTGGCGTTCTTCCTTCGTCCCTTTCCTTGGTTTGAACCTCGCCCTTCAAGAACTAGGTCTTTAACATAGCCTAAGTGTTAGGCCTTATAACTTTCCTTATTTTCCTCCTTGATTTCTTCTTGTCTCGCTCCAGGGCAAGATAAAAGTGTTAGGCTTATATGACCCATTTACTGGACCTCACACAAAGAAAGGGCGGCCGGGGTGGGGAGGGGATGAGCTTAGAAAGGGAGAAAGTAAGTTCGGATTCGGAATGTTATTTTTAGTTTTCTGTAAAAGAAAACTATTGTGCCGGCGTGATCTGTCCGTCCGCACTTTATTCTGTCCGCACTTTTTCTGTCCGCCCTCAGATCTTAAAAAGTACCTAGGCTAGAGGGCTGCAAATTGGTATGTTGATCATCCAGCCTCCAATCATGAAACATACCAAATTGCAGCTCTCTAACCTCAGTAGTTTTTATTTGATTTAAGGTTAAAGTTAGCCGTAATAGTGCTTCTGGCAACGATATAGGATAGGCCACCACCGAGCCGTGGTTAAAGTTTCATGGGCCGCGGCTCATACAGCATTATACCGAGACCACGGAAAGATAGATCTATTTTCGGTGGCCTTGATTATACGCTGTACAGAAAACTCGCATGCGCCGAAGAAACTTTGGACGGTTACACTGTCTGCGGACGTGTAAACAAGTGAGGCCGTCAGTGCGCATTTAACAGGTGCGCATTTCTTCCTCCTTGAGCCCATCAGCGCAGTGAAGGTCTGATGCCGGTCACAGGGGTCAATTTATAACTACGCATAATGTTTGGAGTTAATTTGCTGTTATACATATACTGTAATTTTTTCGTAATGTGAACTTTAACCCTGAACAAGTTTGACAATTTCGAAAAACCTTCGAACAGTGGAACCTTGGGGACCATATGTACAATGTGTGTGTGTATATATATATATATATATATATATATATGTGTGTGTGTGTGTATATGTATGTATGTATATATATATATATATGTATGTATATATATATATATGTATATATATGTATGTATATGTATGTATATATATATATATATATATATATATATATATATATATATATATATATATATATATATATATATATATATATATGCAGCGACACTTTTTCTGTTTGCTTAATTTGTTTTTATAAGAAAGATGACCCTATTAAGTGATCGTTGCGGTCGAAGTTCAGTTAATTTAGAAAAATATGCTTCAAATAAGTGATTTCAGCATGTGTTATGGCAATTTACGATGAAGGCCCATTTAATGAATTATTTTTAGCTATAAAAAAAATAGAATTAGCCTTTTTTTTTCTTAGGTAATTTTTTCCAAGTTTGTGTATTATAAAGATGTAATTTGTAAGTGTGTTCATGAGAGAGAGAGAGAGAGAGAGAGAGAGAGAGAGAGAGAGAGAGAGAGAGAGAGAGAGAGAGAGAGATTGTACATCTGTAGCCATTTAAAGCATTTTTTTATTTAAGTCATTAATCCAGTTTGTATATTATAGGGATGTAATTGTGTCTGTTTGTGTGTATGTGAGAGAGAGAGAGAGAGAGAGAGAGAGAGAGAGAGAGAGAGAGAGAGAGAGAGAGAGAGATTGTAGATTGTGTTAAGATATTAAAAAGCATTTTTTATATAGGTCATTAATCCAGTTTGTATATTATAGGGATGTAATTGTGTGTGTGTGTGTGTGTGTGTGTGTGTGTGAGAGAGAGAGAGAGAGAGAGAGAGAGAGAGAGAGAGAGAGAGAGAGAGAGAGAGAGAGAGAGAATAATGTAAATAGGAACAACTACGAGGTTGGCCTGAAAGCGTCTTCTGACCCTAATAGTGAAATGTCCTGATTTTGGACCATCGTTTTTGGCACATTTTAATTGTTACCTTGCGAGGTGTCTGGGAATCCACTTGAATAAAAAAAAACCTTTTAAAAGTTGGATGATTCTCTGCTTCACTTCAGGACACAAAACCCGTGACCTTGCTCTTGACTTACAGAAGGTTACCTTAAAAGGAGATTAGGCTACTGGGGTTAAAATTCAAAATGAGAAAGCCACAGTAGGGGTTAGTGCCGTCAGTGCACCTCATGCGATGCGCTGTAGGCATTACTAGAGGGTTCTTTGCGGCGTCCCGTCGGCCCCTAGCTGCAACCCCTTTCATTCCTTTTACTATACCTCCATTCATATTATCTCTGTTCTGTCTTACTGTCCATCCTCTCCTGACAATTCTTTCATAGCGCAACTGCGAAGTTTTCCTCCTTTATACCTTAAAAACGTTTCAACTCTTTCCCTTTCAGCGCTGGATGACCTCACAGGTCCCAGCGCTTGGCCTTTGTCCCAAATTTTATTATTCCACTCCATTCCATTCGAATTGAGAAGGGCGAGTCATGTCCTTGTTGTTTTTGCCACGTGTTTGTATAATGTATTGTTTTTGTCATGTATTGTATTCCTGATAGGCTAAATTGGTTAAATGACGTTCAATAAATCGAAATTTATTGCTTTGCAGGAGGTAAGCGGCAATAAATTTTTTCGGTGCCCGTAATCATAAACTTCGAAATGTCTAAAGTTATAGTAATGGGGGCATTCTGTAGTCTATCGACTTCACACGTTCATTGTCTCGTTCGTATGTCGTTCATCCAATAAACAGTTTGTATTTCTTCGGCACTTTCATCATAATAATGTTTGTCACTTGCGCGATAAACAGTTTACAATATCTAGGTCACCAGCATCATAATCTTTGACACTTGCATAATAAACAGTTTATATTTCTTCGCTGCGTGTATATTAATCTTTGTCACTGTCGTAATAAACAGTTTATGTTTGTCACTTGCATAGTAGTACTTGGCCCTTGCATAATCAACGGTTTATAAATTTTGTCATTTGCGTAATAAACAGTTTTGTAATTCCTCGATGTTTTTTTGGGTGGGTCATTGTTCTAGATTTCGATGTTTTTTGGGGTGGGTCGTTGTTTTAGTTTTCATATTTTTAAGTTATTGTAACATGTATATATGTATATATATTTATATATTTATCAGGATATAGGCTTATAATTTATATGTATATATATATATTGATGCTTTAATGTGTGATTTTTTTTGTAAGAAGTTTTTAATCATTATATGAAAATATATATATAATATACAATATTATATATATATATATATATATATATACTATATATATATATATATATCTTTGGCCTATATATATATATATATATAAGAGCTTTATTTATCCTTACTGATTGCTTTAGCATTAACGTTAGTGCATCGTACTTTATTGAATCTCATAGTCTTTTATTACCTTCTCCCCGGAGGTGATTAGGTACAAAATGTAACCCTATTTTAGCCTTTATGCCCTGGAATTGTAGAATTCGTTGACCACGACTCTCTCTCTCTCTCTCTCTCTCTCTCTCTCTCTCTCTCTCTCTCTCTCTCTCTCTCTCTCTCTCTCTGTAACAAAAGCCGAAATCGCCGAGATTCTTGTCATTTCCTCCACAATAGATCAGACGGATTGAAAGAGGAATAAAACCTGGCTGTCATTATTTTTTTCTTCTCCCCCCGAGGTTTTATTATGAAGCGTCCAATAAGACAGACAAAACATTTATTGATGTCTGGAGAGAGAGAGAGAGAGAGAGAGAGAGAGAGGAGAAGGGAAGGAGAAGGAGAAGGAGAAGGAGAAGGAGAAGGAGAAGGAGGAGTAGTTAGTAGCTGTTTAAAAAGGAGTTTTGCTTCAAGAACCTTGTTAGATGAAATCACTTATTGTCAATACTTTTAGTTGGTTACTTTTCCAATTGCTTAGTTACTCGTATTAGGTTTTATTTGCCCCGTCCGTGCTACTAGTAGGAGGTCTGGTTGCTTCTAGGGGATCTTGTTGCTACTTGCAGGAAGTGTGGTTGTTTCTATGAGGTCTGGTTTCTACTTTTAGGTGGAGTGGTTGTTACTTTTAGAGGGTCTTGTTGCTACTTGTGGGTGTGTGTGGTTGCTACTTATAGGAGGTGTAGTTGCTACTAGGAGGTCTAGTTGTCACTAGGTTATCTTTTTGCTACTTATAGGTGGTGTGGTTGCTACTTTTAGGTCTTGTTGCTACTTATAGGAGGTGTAGTTGCTACTTTTAGGTCTTGTTGCCAGTAGGTGGTCTTGTTGCCAGTAGGTGGTCTTGTTGCTACTTATAACAGGTATGGTTGCTACTTTAGAAGGTCTTGTTGCTACTTATAGGAGGTGTAGTTGCTACTAGGAGGTCTTGTTGCTACTTATAGGAGGTACAGTTGCTACTATGAGGTCTTGTTGCCACTTGTAGGAGGTGTGGTTGCCACTAGTCTTGCTACTTGCTGGAAGTCAGTTTGCCGTTCTTATGCCAGCACGGGTTCCTATTGTCAGGTGTGCAGGGATATAGAGTAATAAGTCAAATTCATCTACTCTTTTGAAATGCTACTGGTAGCAAACTGAATTCGTTCTTTTCTCGCTCTAGATTCCTGCTGCTAGCACTTCAGGTTCGTGAATTCTGTCTTGCTAATTGCATATGGAAACGTTTACCTTTGTCGTTACTAATGTTTATTTCACGCTGTAAGTGCATTTGAGTGATTGGTCAGTCAGACATCAGATGTCTAAACATCCAACTCACTGAGCTGTGATGAGACAAGAGAATGTAGAATACTATGAATTATATATAGTAAAGCAGTTAAACAGTTTATTTCGACAAATTTTCAAATTAGCAAACCATGTGAATTTTAACATTTTACCACTAAGTAAAATTACATTGTACTAATCGCTATTTGCGTGCGTTCTTTTACATTGATAAATTAGACCAAAGAAAAGAGGTCCCACACGAATTGACATCCAGAACATGCGTATAAAACATTTCAAGCCTTTCATCAATTTAAGGGCTTAATCGGCAACAGGAGTTTCTGCTATGAGTGAAAGTGGGTATGTAGTCTTTCAAACCTAACCAGAAAACCACCTCTTGGAGCAGCCGTGATGCAGGTGTCTGCTGTGTCATTAAGTCTTTTTGCTTCAGGTGTGCTTTGGGATGGCACCCACGGAGAAAGACATTACAGTGATGCCTCAGGTGAACGGACCTCAATTTATCAGCAACGTTATTATGATTACTTTTTGCTATATTATCATTTCAGATGTGATACATCTTGAGATAAATCTCTTGAGTCGAATGATAGGTGTAGGGTATTGGTTAGTTTAGGTTATTCAGTGCAGGCTGTTATATCGGGACTTGGTTACTGAGCCAACTTCGTTACTTATCAGTAAGCCAGTCAGACCCCAAAAGTGTCTGTGTATAAGTCGAGGTGCTGATGTATATATTTCAGGAACCCTTTCGTGCAGTGAGCGATGGCTGGGTGCCTAATTTGAATCAATTCAAGATAAACCAGCAATTGATTCAAATTATGCGCCCAGTCATCGCTCATTGCACGAAAGGGTCCCTGAAATATAGAGTAGTACCTAAACTTAACAGACAATTTGAATCAATTGCAGGTTCATCTTCAGATGTCTTTTTGAATAGGCGAACAACGTGAGCGGTGTACACGAGCACCTACAGCTGTTTATAACCGCATTCATTGATATGCATTCCAGGATTAATCCTGATGTGTTCGGTATGAATGTGTGTGCAATCCCCATTCATATGGAAAGTGGTCATAAGTTAAGTATGCCTTAGTTTAACCAGACCACTGAGCTGATTAACAGCTCTCCTAAGTTAAGTATACCTTAGTTTAACCAGACCACTGAGCTGATTAACGGCTTTCCTAGGGCTGGCCCGAAGTATTAGACTTATTTTACGTGGCTAAGAACCAGTTGGTTACCTAGCAACGGGACCTACAGCTTATTGTGGAATCCGAGCCACGTTATAGCGAGAAATGAATTTCTATCACCAGAAATAAATTCCTCTAATTCTTCATTGGTCGGTCGGAGAATCGAACTCGGGGCCAGCGTGGCCCAAAGGATTTTAGATATATTTTACGTGGCTAAGAACCAATTGGTTACGTAGCAACGGGACCTACAGCTTATTGTGGAATGCGAACCACATTAAAGAGAAATGAATTTCTATCACCAGAAATAAATTCCTCTAATTCTTCGTTGGCCGGTCGGAGAATCGAACTCGGGGCCAGCGTGGCCCGAAGGATCAGATATATTTTACGTGGCTAAGACCCAATTGGTTACCTAGCAACGGGACCTACAGCTTATTGTGGAATCCGAACCACATTATAGCGAGAATTGAATTTCTATCACCAGAAATAAATTCCTCTAATTCTTCATTGGCCGGTCGGAGAATCGAACTCGGGGCCAGCGTGGCCCGAAGGATTAGATATATTGTACGTGGCTAAGAACCAACTGGTTACCTAGCAACGGGACCTACAGCTTATTGTGGAATCCGAACATGTAGAAATGAATTTCTATCACCAGAAATAAATTCCTCTAATTCTTCATTGGCCGGTCGGAGGATCGAACGCGGGGCCAGCAGAGTGCTATCCGAGAACGATACCCACCCGTCCAACGAGGAACTGGGAAGTTAAAAGTTAAATATATCTTAGTTTAACCAGACCACTGAGCTGATTAACAGCTCTCCTAGGACTGGCCCGAAGGATTAGACTTATTTTTACGTGGATAAGAACCAATTGGTTACCTAGCAACAGGACCTACAGCTTATTGTGGAATCCGAACCACATTATAGCGAGAAATGAATTTCTATCACCAGAAACAAATTCCTCTTGTTCTTCACTGGCCGGTCGGAGATTCGAACTCGCTACCAATAGAGTGGTAGCTGAGAACGGAACCCGCTCACCCAGCGAGGAACTGGAACTGGGAAGTGGTCATATGCCTTGCTTTGAAGAAGAGTTCCTTTGATTTCGTCCTGCACGGTGTCATGTGATAGTGCGATTAGTTCTCCGCCAGGGCTCTGGCCTCAGCACTAATGTGCGCATTAGTGCGTCCACACCACAGTGAAACGAATCCAGAAAAAAATTCACATTAATCTTTCCTAGATAGTGACTCCCACGGGTTTTAATCCTGTAAGTATCCACCTTTGCGGCGCGTTTAGTACAAGCCCGTTGGGAATTTCCGTATAAACATAAACAAAAGACTGTAAATGTCATAAAGATAATGACCCCCCAAAATATTTTGAATTTTTCCCCCGACTTTATTACCAGCCACCATAAATTAATGTGCCGGCCAATGAAGAATTAGAGGAATTTATTTCTGATGATAGAAATTAATTTCTCGGTATAATGTGGTTCGGATTCCACAATAAACTGTAGGTCCCGTTGCCAGGTAACCAATTGGTTCTTAGCCACGTAAAAGTCTAATCCTTCGGGCCAGCCCTAGGAGAGCTGTTAATCAGCTCAGTGGTCTGGGTAAAATAAGGTATACTTTATTTTCCTGTGACTTTTTCCTAGCCAAAATTGTGACTTTTTTTCTGACTTTCTTACCGGCCTCCAGTGAAACATTTCAAAAACACATGTAGGAAACTGAACACATACGTATCACAAACAGGTTGAAAACAAGCCAGAGACCTTAAGTGGAGAACGAACCTTTGGCCAGAGCTGGGTAATCGTTTTAAAAGCCCTTGCTAGGACTACCGTTAAGTTGTTGACTTGTATTCAGGGCGTTTGTGATGTGTGTGCAATTAGTCGCCGACGTGTGCTGGGGACGGTTTACTCGTGTGACTGCACCCTTTAATGTCGCTCTGAAACACTTGTTCTTTCGTTTTGCGGTAATTTTGAAGGTAGATTCAGGGTAAAATTTAAAAAGTTGCCAATAAGACTCCAGCCAGCCATTTTTGCATGAGAAGACATTTTGGGTTCTTCATGCAAAAATGTCCAGGATATGATAGGACTATAAAAGAACCTAAAAATACCAACCTAACGTAACCTAGGAGTGTTTACCTCACTTTCACTTTGTTTATTTCACTTTCACTTTGTTTACTTCACTTTCACTTTGTTTCGCTTTGTCTGGTTTTATGTACAGCCCTCCACAGGGATGATTCCCTCTCTGGCGGGCCCTTGTACGTTTTCAAAATAAGGTGCTCCTTATATATTGTAATTGTCTTTCAGTGCTTTTTCGTCAGTATCGTAGCTCCTGCAGGATAGGAGAGTCTTCAGCTCTTTTTTAAATTTTCCTTCTTTCATGATCGTCACTTCAGGCGGTATTTTGTTGTATAGTCTTGGTGCGCGGTGTACGAATGCTCTCTCGCCTGACTGACAGTTTGTTCTAGGTTCAAATAACCTATATGCTTCACTTGCATGTCTGATTACAATATTTATTTAAGGTCTAATGAACACTTGTTACAATTTTGCCGTATTGGCTATGAAGGGGGGTTGGTTGGTATTGTCTTACTTTTTAAGTCGTAATTTGATTAATTTTTTTATTTATCATTTGCGCATATAGTGTTTATGGGGTTCAAAATAACGAGAGTTGAGAGCTTTTTTTAAAAAATGTAGGTTACAATTTCATATGTATTGGTAGCTTATAAAATAATACCAGATTCAGTTGTATAAAATCCTTAGTTTATCAGGTCTTAAGTTGTTCCATAATTTGTCGAATTTTTTTATCAGTCCGAAAAAGGTTGAACAGTAAAGCTTTAAAGAAAAGCTGGACAGTAAAGCTTTATACATGGTAGACAGTAAAGTTTTATAAATGGTGGACAGTAAAGCTTTGCAAAAGCTTTATGTAAAAGCTGGACAGTAAAGCTTATTATAAGCTAGAGAGTAAACCTATTTATAAAATCTGGAAAGTATAGCTTTATAAAACAGCCGGCCGCTGTTGGCCCCAAGCTGCAACCCCTTTCGTTCCTTTTACTGCACCTCCTTTCATATTCCCTTTCTTCCATCATACTTTCCACCCTCTCCTAACAATTGATTCATAGTGAAACCGCGATGTTTTCCTCCTGTTACACCTTTCAAACCTCTCACTGTTAATTTCCGTTTCAGCGCTGAATGACCTCATAGGTCCCAGTTCTTGGCCTTTGGAATAAATTCTAAGTTCAGTTCATAAAAGCCGGGTAGTAAAACTTCACAAATACCGAAAGTAAAACTCGCACAAGAGTCATGATTGACAGGTGTCACTCAGTTGCAAGACAACTCGAAACTGGACCTCAGGCTCATGTATAAGGTATAATCACACCCGGGGCAAATTTTTTTGACAGGTCATAAAAAAATAGGATGAGGTATTTCCGACGGGTCATTTTTCGCCCGTTGACCCGTAGGATGACGTAGGAACCGCAGGTTGTTAGGATGTGTTATGAGAATGAAGGATATTTAATTAAACTTAAAATGAGTTTTAACGTTTATTGAACTTCTTATGAGTCCATTGTGCATCTTGTTTAGCTAAGCAGTGAATTATGTAGATGGTGGTTGGTTGACTTATGTTGGCATTTTTGGTGAAAATGGACATGGATCTGAATACCTCATTCGTTTTAGAACCA
>NC_089741.1:44091857-44101857 GCF_040412425.1 Macrobrachium rosenbergii
GCGGTGGTAAGGGGAGCTGGTTACGTCATGATGGAATGGCGGGCGGGTTCTTTGCGTACTTTTAAAACCAGCTCAGGACTGGCCCTCTGGTGGCGCGTAATGGAACTTGACCAGGTGCGCTGATATGGTTGTTTTTGTTGTTTACTTAATTATTTTGTTTTATTGATTTGGGGTACGACTTGCGTGTGAAAAAAAAAAACAGGACGAGTACGAAAGACAAAGTTATTAAAGAAACCTATTCAGTATAACTGGCAAGACAAAGTTGTTGAAGAAAGCTACAGTAAGTGTAACTTGGTAAATGTACACAGCCTTATAGGCCGTGAGTGGACTGTACTTGTTCATCAAAACTAAACGAAAACTCACTGGTTTAGATTGCACGTCAAAAATTAAAAACTCACTGTGAGTTTACAGTGCACTTTAAAAGTTCAACAAAAATTCACTCGAGTTTAAATTGCACGTCAAAAATTAAAAACTCGCCGTGAGTTTACAGTGCACGTCAAAAATAAAAAAAAAATTCACTCGAGTTCAAATTGCACATCATAAATTAAAAACTCGCCGTGAGTGTACAGTGCACGCTAAAAATACAATTTTTTTTGAGTATGTATTGCACGTCAAAATTGAAAACTTTGCCGTGAGTTTACATTGCACATCAAAAATTAAACAAAAATTCACTAAGAGTGTATTGCTCGTCAAAAATTAAAAACTCACTGAGGTTAAATTGCACGTCAAAATAAAAAAAAAATCACTGAGTTTAAACTGCACTTCAAAAATGAAAAACTCGCCGTGAGTTTACATTACACGTCAAAAATTAAACAAAAACTCAGTGACTTTTAAGTTTATGTTGCATCCCATATTTAATGATAAATTAAAAAAAAAAGCAAAAAAAGAAATAAAAACCGTTCCACCCTACGGTTAGTGCGTTTTATTTCACTTAATGAAATGCATCCCCTCAAAGTGTTACCTGATCTTAACTATGGCCAGTGACAGGATCGAACCAGTACGGAGTAATAAAGAGCTGTCATGTGTTTGTTAGTTTGTTTGTTTGTGTTTGTATGCGCGCGCATGCGCATAATCATCATCATCATCATCATACACTTTTTAGAATATATTTTTAGAATATATTTCCAGATGATTTAGTCTAAGTTTTCTACGTGTATAAATGTCCGTCTGACTTTCGGAATTATTTTTTTTAATATTTTAACTCTCCACGTCACGTCATCTTGATAATACGAAGAAGGCTTTGCCAAGAGAATGTGAAAGTAACGAGAACATAGCAACAATAAATAGGAGTCTTCTTCTTCTTCTTCTTCTTCTTCTTCTTCTTCTTCTTCTTCTTCTTCTTATTATTATTATTATTATTATTTTATTTTGCTAGATTCTTCTTCTTTTATTTTCTTCTTTCTTCTTCTTCTTCTTCTTCTTCTTCTTCTTCTTCTTATTATTCTTCTTCTTATTATTCTTCTTATTCTTATTATTATTATTATTATTATTATTATTATTATTATTATTATTATTATTATTATTATTAGTGCTGCTTCAGCTGCACATAATTTGTAGAAGACTTTTTCTACAAAATAAATGCAGCTGAAGCAGCAATAATATTCAATTAAACCTGTTTAAAAGAGGGTCTGCTGCCAAATTATATTATTATTATTATTATTATTATTATTATTATTATTATTATTATTATTATTATTATTATTATTATTATTCAAATCATCTTCACAATCCTGTGAATATGTTTATGAAATACAAAATCCACATTTATGTAAAGTACTGGATTTTGTTTTATTATTATTATTATTATTATTATTATTATTATTATTTTATTAAGATTAAGAATATTATTATTATTAATCTTTAAATCATTGAAGGAATAAGAATAATCATTAAATCATTGAAGGGAATGCTACAGTAAAACGATAAAGATGCAAATCTTCAAAAATTGAAAAATTCAAATCACAGAAAAGTTATAAAAAAAAAACAAAGTTAAAATATTTATGTAATAACGATTTACAAATGACAGGAAGGCCGTAGGTAAAGGGTACAACAAAAAATAAAAGAGAAAGTTCAAATCAAATAATAGGTGAAGATAAACAGAAAAGATAAACAGTAAAAAAATAATAATAAAAAAAATCGAAACTCCAAAGCCAGATCTACCACTCGCCTTGTTTGCTTGGTGTGACGGGGAGAGAGAGAGAGAGAGAGAGAGAGAGAGAGAGAGAGAGAGAGAGAGAGAGAGAGAGAGAAAGGGCCTACTTAGTTTTTGAACAGTCATGGTAGTGAGGTTATCCTTGAGAGTCTGCACGTATCTATGCGTTAAATGCTTAAATGTATGTATATATATTTTTATATGCATATATATACATATATATTTATTATATATGTATGCATATACACATATATATATATATATATATGTATATATATATATATATATATATATATACAGATATGTATATATATATTTATATATATAAATATATATGTATACATGTATGTATATGTGTGTATGTACTTTATGACGTAGTTGCGAAAATACACCTATGAGAGCTCATTTGATGAAGGAGGGAAGTGTTTAATGTGTAAATATAACAGTTGAACTTAAGCAAATGAAATATCTTACAAGAGCCTGGAAGGTTTCCTTGAGGGCGAGAGGTGTATGAGATCATTAATTACCTTAAGAAATTTGAGAATTATTTTGGAAACTCGTTGGCATACTATATGAAAGTCTTTCTTTTTATATTTATGTTTTTATTCTTTATTAATCTTGTAAAATTCAGCACCTCAAGGAACGTACTTTGGTAAAGTAGACAGAGTACTTATTAAGGCAGGGATTTTTTAGGGGTTAATAATGTGGGATTTTTTAAACCAGGGGATTCGTTAGAGGATTTCCGTCGGTTAGTTTGATAACTGACGGAAATGTGTCTTAAAATGCACAGAGAGAGAGAGAGAGAGAGAGAGAGAGAGAGAGAGAGAGAGAGAGAGAGAGAGAGATATATTAAAGAGAGAAAGAGAGAGAGAGAGAGAGAGAGAGAGAGAGAGAGAGAGAGAGAGAGAGAGAGAGAGAGAGAGAGAGAGAGAGAATATGAATTAAACTGCTCTTGCAAAAAACTGTCACCAACATAGAGAGAGAGAGAGAGAGAGAGAGAGAGAGAGAGAGAGAGAGAGAGAGAGAGAGAGAACGGTAACATTTAATTGCATAATAGTTAATACAGCTCTAACCAACAGCATTTTTCCATTCAAGTGCTGTGTCATATTGCATAACTCATATGTTGAAAACTGTCTCATAAGTCTCGGGCTACTAGGAAACGCGAGTAAAACATCAGAATAATAATAATAATAATAATAATAATAATAATAATAATAATAATAATAATAATAATAATAATAATAATAGCTTTCTTTCAGTCTTATTTTAAAATTGCATAATTTCCGATGGATAGTAAATGATGTTTAGAACGTGCACATTGCGTCAATGCAGCGTCTTACATAGAGCTGATAAGTGAAAGTGATACTCTCTCTCTCTCTCTCTCTCTCTCTCTCTCTCTCTCTCTCTCTCTCTCTCTCTCTCATGTTGTCGACAGTTTTGTTGTACAAGTAGTTTGCTTTATAAATTCATTCTCTCTCTCTCTCTCTCTCTCTCTCTCTCTCTCTCTCTCTCTCTCTCTCTCATGTTGTCGACAGTTTTGTTGTACAAGTAGTTTGCTTTATAAATTCATTTCTCTCTCTCTCTCTCTCTCTCTCTCTCTCTCTCTCTCTCTCTCTCATGATGTCGACAGTTTTGTTGTACAAGTAGTTTGCTTTATAAATTAATTCTCTCTCTCTCTCTCTCTCTCTCTCTCTCTCTCTCTCTCTCTCTCTCTCTCTCTCTCTCTTCTTGTCCGAGTAGCTTCGTTCAATCTGGGGGTAAAGGAAGAGTGATTTATGCCCGCCATCTTTAAAAAACCTCCCTTGATGCCCCGGGGAATAGTACCATCAGTGCACCTCATGCGGTGCACTGTAGGCATTACTTAAGGTTCTTTGCAGCGTACCTTCGGCCCCTAGCTCCAACCTCTTTCCTTCATTTTACTGTACCTCCGCTCTTATTCTCTTCCTTCCATCTGACTTTCCACCCTCTCTAACAATTGTTTCATAGTGCAGCTGCGAGGTCGTCCTCCTGCTACACCTTTCAAACCTTCTTACTGTCAATTTCCCTTTCAGTGCTGAATGACCTCATAGGTCCCAGCGCTTGGCCTTTGGCCCAAATTCTATATTCTATCCTATTCGGTCCTTACTTCTCTTGATGACTGTCTAAATAAACTTTCATGTTCATTTTTTATTTTTTAATTTATTTTTATCCGTATTTTCCAGCGCACTTTGGTGTAAGAAAATCTGTTTAGAATTTTTAATATAATATTTGTGTACTGTTTAGTGTAAACAGTAAACAAGACAGTGTTTTTGCGTGCAATCTTGTCTGCAGGAGCCTGCTTGGCATTTTAATAGAATATTTTTTTGCGGTTTATTATTAACAGTAAACAAACAGTATTTTCCTGCGCATTCTGAGATGAGGAAGCCTTCTCAGCATTTTAAGAGAGTATTTGGCTTATTAACGTGGTCAATAAAGAAGGCTCAAGAAAGGAAGTTGGAAGTGGCACAGATGAGGATGTTGAGGTGGATGTGTGGAGTCACGAGAAAGGATCAGAAACGATTACATTAGAGGGACAGTCAAAGTGGCAGAAGTGTCAAAGAAGATTCAGCAAAGAAGATTGCGGTGGTTTGGTCATGTCATGCGGAGAGAGGAGGATCGTGTGTGTAGAAGGGTCATGGAGGTGGTTGGGAGGAGGAGGAGGAAGGAAAAGCCGAGATTCAGATGGAAAGATAACGTAGCAGATGACTTGCGGGAAAAAGGGTTAAGAGAACGGGACACGCACGATAGAAGGAGATGGAGAAGGCTTACACGGAACAACGACCTCACATAGAGATGGGTAGAGGCTGAAGACAAAAAGATTTGGCTCATTAACTTCGAATTTTCACCTATTTTGACAAATATGAAAAGTATACTATTTCGATTTTGTAGTGAAAGTGACTTTCATTCTAAGTAATTACTTCCACCCTGATTTCTTAGAGTTCAGTTTTCTTTACCCTTTAAGCAAAGACCGACGGGGCAGGCTACCTACTGCCTTTCCCTGTCTTAAGCACGAAGATCAAGTAAGCGAAAGTTGGTATGGATATGGCCCAAACTCGGGAAAAGAGACGTCTCGCCACTTGAAAGAAGGAAAGGTATAGAATGCAGGACGTCTCGCCCTTGAAAGAAGGAAGGTATAGAATGCAAGACGTCCTGCCCTTGAAAGAAGGAAAGGTATAGAATGCAAGACGTCTTGAAAGAAGGAAAGGTATAGAATGCAGGACGTCTCACCGTCTCCCCTTGAAAGTATAGAATGCAAGATGGCCCCTTGAAAGAAGGAAAGGTATAGAATGCAAGAGACGTCCCTTGAAAGAAGGAAAGGTATAGAATGCAAGACGTCTCGCCCCTTGAAAAAGAATGGAAAGGTATAGAATGCAAGACGTCTCGCCCCCTTGAAAGAAGGAAGGTATAGAATGCAAGACGTCTCGCCCCTTGAAAGTATAGCAAGACGTCTCGCCCTTGAAAGAAGGAAAGGTATAGAATGCAAGACGTCTCGCCCCTTGAAAGAAGGAAAGGTAAGACGTCTCGCCCCTTGAAGAAGGTATAGAATGCAAGACGTCTCGCCCCTTGAAAGAAGGAAAGGTATAGAATGCAAGACGTCTCGCCCCTTGAAAGAAGGAAAGGTATAGAATGCAAGACGTCTCGCCCCTTGAAAGAAGGAAAGGTATAGAATGCAAGACGTCTCGCCCCTTGAAAGAAGGAAAGGTATAGAATGCAAGACGTTTCGCCCCTTGAAAGAAGGAAAGGTATAGAATGCAATGAAAATGGAAGGAAGATTGGAGGTTTCAAATGCATTGGGATGGATTTCATACTTGAATTCATTGTTATAAAATATTTGTTTTTTTATGCAATTCTAAAAGTCCCCAAAGCCTTGGTTGATATTATCCCTATTAAATCAAGATACGTAAATGAAGTTTCTGCCACTAAAGTGTCAAGTAGCAAGTGGTTAAAGAGTTCATGGAGGCTTCGTCACACGAGCACCAATTAGACTATAGTTGACAAAATTGCAATCTTCTTTTGTCCGGGTTTTTGTGATACCGTCCACAACGGAATTCTTGCTTTATTTTTGCCGTGAAAGCTCAGTTTTTTTTTTTTTGTCGATCGTCAGTGCTTTGAAATGATTTATAGGCTTAGGATCTACAATAACATCTGTTACTTGATCAGTCAATCATCGGGCCTTGTGTGTTGAGCGTTCAGTGTATATGTATATATATATATATATATATATATATATATATATATATATATATATATATATATATATATATATATATATACAGTATATATATATATATATCTATCTTTGTGTTTTGTAATAATGCTTGACAAGCATTCCTTATACACATTGCTAACAAAACCGAGTTTTTCATCTTGTTCGTTTAGTACTGATTTATCAACCCTTCATTCCTTACTCCTCTCTATTTTGTTGCAGTTTATGATAACGAGTTAATCCAAGGTGTGACTTTAACTTCAAAGGGGACTGTTTTAGGTGGTACTTGGTGTGTAATTACCGTGGAGTCTCTCTCTCTCTCTCTCTCTCTCTCTCTCTCTCTCTCTCTCTCTCTCTCTCTCTCTCTCTCTCTCTCTCTCTCATATAGATATATATATTAAGCATACATATATGTATTATACATAATATATACATTGTATATATATGCAGTATATAGCCTATATTCGTACATATTCAATATTTTAGGTACTGAATTCGTGAAACGGTTTTGTGGAGTTGAATCAATCAAAATTTAAGTTAAAAAATCATATTTAAAAATCGTCTTATATACACATATATGTATATATATATATATATATATATATATATATATATATATATATATATATATATATATAATGTAAATATCTCTCATATATATATATATATATATATATATATATATATATATATATATATATATATATATATATATATATATATATATATATTCATCTAGCTGTTGACGTAGATACAGATCCCCGTTTTGTCGTCATCTTCTCAAAAGATCTGTTGCATCCTTCCTGTTGTGCAATGCTTCAGCTGATTATTGAACCCTCTGCGAGGCCAGGGACGCCTCTTAAAATGGCACAGAGTGGAAGGACCCTTTTTCATAATTCCCGACGAGATTTGGTCGCAGGAAGCGACTAATATCCTGCCGAGTCCTACAGTGATACTTGAATGCGTCTCTGCTACAGGTGGATTTGAGAGAGAGAGAGAGAGAGAGAGAGAGAGAGAGAGAGAGAGAGAGAGATCTAAGGAGGAAGAAAGTGTAAAATACACAGAATGCTTTGAGAGAGAGAGAGAGAGAGAGAGAGAGAGAGAGAGAGAGAGAGAGAGATCTAAGGAGGAAGAAAGTGTAAAAACACAGAATACTTGAGAGAGAGAGAGAGAGAGAGAGAGAGAGGAAGAGTAAAATACACAGAAGAGAGAGAGAGAGAAGGAGAGAGAGAGAGAGAGAGAGAGAAACCCAGAAAGTTGAGAGAGAGATAAGAGGAAGAAAGTGTAAAATACACAGAATGAGAGAGAGAGAGAGAGAGAGATAAGGAGGAAGAAAGTGTAAAATACACAGAATGCGAGAGAGAGAGAGAGAGAGAGAGAGAGAGAGAGAGAGAGAGAGAGAGAGAGAGAGAGGATTTTGTGTGTGTGTAAGTAGGATTAAGAAAGGTTCGTATCAAAGTGGCGAGAGACGAACGGAAATTGGTCTCGAGGAAATGCCGAAGGCTTATGAGTACCACCTACAGTGCGCCGTGTAAGGCTGACTGTCGTTAGTAATCCTTTACCAGGTGAAGCAGGGCTTAAACACGCCCCTTGGAAGGAGGAATGTTATAAGATGTAACAGAAAAATGTGGTATTATGTCACGATCGAATCGTGTTTAAAACAATGATGTTAGATATATTGCAGGTTAAAATAGACAACTATATATATATATATATATATATATATATATATATATATATATATATATATATATATATATATATAATATAATATATATATATATATATATATATATATATATATATATATATATATATATATATATATATATATATATATATATAAATATAACAGCTTCATAATATGAGCATGCGCACACAGTGCTAGAGAAAGTTAGTGAATTTTATGCTAACAAGGACTAGACTCTCATTCTCTCAAGAGCCTCAACATGATGACAAAATTAACATCCTTTATAATATTAAAATATTTAGGTCCCGATAAACAACCATTTTACGAACGATAAATTAAATAATAAAAGACTAGAAAACTCTTAATTAAATATATACGATAAATTAAGGAATAAGAGACAAGCTAGAAAACTCTTAATCAGCGTGGAAGACAGTACTGTGTAGTTAGATAATATCACAATATCCTCCTCCTCCTCCTCCTCCTCCTCCTCCTCCTCCTATGTGGGTAGACAACAACAACCAGTTCCCCCAATCACGTTTCCACCACGATGCACCAGCGTGGGTCAACCGGGTGCCGCCTAATTTGGGAGCATGACTGCTTCTACCACATGCTGACTGCTGAGAGAGAGAGAGAGAGAGAGACTTGAAAATTTTCCTTAAAGACAAGTTGTCTGTTTTTGAAAGCGTTGATCGCTGTACTACTGTTGTTTTAATCATTTGTGTCTGTTGTTTTTCTTGTTTTACCCTGTCGTTGTTTATTTTCCTTTCGCTTTTCATATCCTCTTGCGTGGATTCCATGTCATAATCTATTATTATTGTCATATTTCTTGATTTCATGTCATAATCCGCTGCTGCTCTTGTCATGATTCTTGGTTTCATGTCATAATCTGCCACTGCTCTTGTCATAATTCTTGATTTAATTTCGTAATCTGCTACTGTTCTTGTCATATTGCTTGCTTTCATGTCATAATCTGTTGTTATTCTTGTCGTAATTCTTTATTTCATTTGAGAATTTGCTATTGTTCTTGTCATAGTTCTTGATTTCACGTTATAAGTTCCATTATATTTGATTTCATGTCATAATCCGCGATTAATGTAGATTTCATGTCATAATTTGCTGGTTAGTCTTGATGTCATGTCAGAATCTGCTATTTTTCTTGTAATAATTCTTGATTTCATGTTATAGTCAATTATTCTTATAATTAATGATTTCATGTCATAATCTGCTTTTTTGGCTTTCATCCTTTTTTATTTCATTTCATAATCTGTTATCTTGGTTTCATTTGAAAAATGCTATTATTCTTTGATTTCATGTCATAATCTGGTATGACTCTTGATTTCACGTCATAATCTGCTATGACTCCTGTTTTCATGTCATAATCTGCTGCTATTCTTGATTTCATGTCATAATCTGCTGCTATTCTTGATTTCATGTCATAATCTGCTGCTATTCTTGATTTCATGTCGCAATCTGCCATGACTGTTGATTTCATGTCATAATCTGCTGCTGTTCTTGATTTCATGTCATAATCTGCTGCTATTCTTGATTTCATGTCGCAATCTGCTAGACTCTTGATTTCATGTCGCAATCTGCTGCTATTCTTGATTTCATGTCGCAACCTGCTACGGCTCTCCTGCTACGGCTCTCCTGCTACGACTTGATTTCTTGTCACAATCTGCTACGACTTGATTTCATGTCGCAATCTGTTTGACTCTTGATTTCATGTCATAATCTGGTGCTGTTCTTGATTTCATGTCATAATCTGTCCTAAAATCCGAAACCCTGTCTCTTTCCATAGATACGGAACTGGTTTATTTAAAACCGTTGCGTAATCAAGACCAGTAGGACCTCACCGGTTTCCACGTGCTACTGATTTGCATAAATTTCAAGAGCTCGTTTTGATCTTCTGGGAGAGTTTTGGGGAAGTTTTAAT
>NC_089741.1:44106857-44109357 GCF_040412425.1 Macrobrachium rosenbergii
AACAAGCACACTAAAGGGGCCATTGACTTGAAATTCGAGCTTCCAAAGAATGTTGGTTTCACCTCCCACCGCAGACCACACACTGCAGCAGTGGCTGATCATGCAACAGAGCCAGTGATTGTTTCATCGCCATGGGGGAGACGCGAACTCGCGACATCTGAGCGGCATGTCACGACACTGGCGACCATTAAGAGCTGACCATATCGCGAGACGATTTGAAATCTTGATGCTGTGTTTGAACTATTTTCTTTCTCTTGAATATATTAATGAACTCTTCATTCTACATCTTCAGTTTTTCTCCTGCTGAAAATTAAAAAAAAAAAAAATTATACTGGCAAGGGCGCCGAAATTCAGCTTGCCCGCAGCCCTAGGGCCGGCCCTGATCAGGGGAGGCATGGGCTCTAATAGGGTAAAAGTTTGCCTCTCCCATTGGCCTTTGTAAAATATTATTATTATTATTATTATTATTATTATTATTATTATTATTATTACAGCACGTGAATACGGAACAATATCTTATTCAAGCCAAATGAATTATTAATTATGCCGTACACATGTTCTCCCAAATTTTGGTGTCTTCGGGTTAAATGTTTGTTCTTGTTGAACTTGTCGCTTTCCTTTTTAATTAATGTCCTTTTGAATTGTGTTACGCTTCTCAATGGCCCAATTAAGCATTAATTACATTTCATAATTATTCTTGTTTTTCACCAGCATTTTTTACGTGTCCCCTTCGTAATGATTTGTCAGAACTTAGTTATATTAAAATTAGTTGACATGGAGCCGAAGAATTTAATGAGGATGAAAAATTGTGCGCGTACATCAGTAAATATTAATAAGTAGGTAGTTTTTACAAAATACTGGTATTCACTGGAGTTGTACGTACATCTGCGAGTGTCGTATTAATGAATGATGAGTCGTTTTAACTAAAATATGTCTTTGGTATTCACTTAACTTTATTTCGGCAGTAATGGCGATTTTGGTTTTTTGATGAGTTGGTCATTAATGATATCAATCAGTCAGCCTACGACTTTTCTCAATTGCTCCATATTATTTTTGCCCCGTAGGGGGTTAGTGCCGTCAGTGCACCTCACTGGGTGCACTGTAGGCATTACTAAAGGTTCTTTGCGGCATCCCTTCGGCCCCTAGCTGCAACCCCTTTCATTCCTTTTACTGTACCTCCGTTCATATTATCTTTCTTCCATCTTGCTATCCACCCTCTCCTAAAAATTATTTCTTAGTGCAACTGCGAGGTTTTCCTCCTGTTGCACCTTTCAAACCTACCTGCTCTGAATTCCCTTTCCGGCGCTGAATGACCTCATAGGTCCCAGTGCTTGGCCTTTGGCCTAAACTCTATATTCCATTCCATATTATTTTTCCATCTTTTCATATTATACATTGACGTGATAAGGATGTTTTAGATTGACTTGGCCTGCTGAAGCTCGAATTTTTAATTTTTGGGTGGGTGGGGGTTAAATTTAATCATATTCTGCTTTTATTTACAATTTACTTCAAATTGTTTGCTGATTAATTTATTTATTTTTATTGGTTGTATGTAGTGTTGTTTTGTGGCTTCAGGTTTGCTCTGTTTTGTCATCACGCAATTTTGAGGTTAGAAGAAAATAATAATAATAATAATAACTGTTATTACTTCTATTTAAAATTCCATTTTCAAGACTTTCTAGAACACATTTGACTTGTGAAGATAAAGGTTATTGTAATAATAATAATAATAATAATAATAATAATAATAATAATAATAATAATAATAATAATAATAATAATGTGTGATTACCTCTATTTAAAATTCTATTTTCAAGGCTTTCTAGAACACATTTGACTTGTGAAGATAAAGGTTATTGTAATAATAATAATAATAATAATAATAATAATAATAATAATAACTGTGCTCACGTCTATTAAAATATGCCGCATTCTAGACTTTCTCGACTCATTTGGCCTTGAGAAAACAAAAGTTATTTTCACGATTGTGCGAGGTAGCCGGCAGTGGGAAGGAGAATAATGAGGGCTAATTTGTTGCTGTTTGTTTATGTTGTTGTTGTGCGTTTGTTTTAGTTTGTTAATTGCATGCAGGGTTGACGATGCTAATTGCCCTGGGAAACGACCTTTGTTTTATTTCCTTAATTTATATTTAAGCTTTCATCTGTACCTTGGGAGTGAGGGGATATCACATGTGAACAACTACACACACACACACATACAAATACACATACAAACACACAAACACAGATACACACATACACACGTATATATTATATATATGCATACATATATATATATATATATATATATATATATATATATATATATATATATATATATATATATATATATATATATATATATATATATATATATATATATACACATATACATACTCCTACACAAACACACACAAACATCATACACACACACACACACACACAAACGTCACTGCTGGTACATACGTGTTGTACTCTGTAGTTGTTGCTTGTGAAAGAAG
>NC_089741.1:44114357-44131857 GCF_040412425.1 Macrobrachium rosenbergii
GATGGTTCAAGTGGGATGAGGTCCTAGAATATGAAGGACTCTGTATAGGATAGCTGAGTGGGGATGTTTTTTTTTTCTGGAGGGGGAGGGAGGAGGGGAGGGATGTGTTTGTTTTGTTCATAGTTAGGAATAATTTTTCCTTTTTTAAAATGATTTTTTGTGAATATGTATTCTGAGTATACCATTTTTTTTTTATATCTGTGAATTTTTTTTTCTGGAGGGGGAGGGGAGGGACTTCGTTACGTAGATAGGGATATGTTTTCCTTTTTTTATGTTAATGATTTTTGTGAATACTTATACTGAGTATACAATATTTTTTTTGACTTTCGTTGATTTTTTTTTTTTTTGGAAAGGGGAAGGGTAGGGCCTGAGATTTTGTTCGTATTTAGTGATTTCTTTCTTTGTTAATGATTTTTGTGAATACGTATACTACGTATACTGAGTATATGAGGTCCTGTCTTTTTTTTTTTACTCTCACTGATTTCATTCTAAGTTTTACATTGGGTGAATGTGCTTTTGTTTTTTCTTAGTTTTTTGGGGGTTGGCTTTAAAAATAGACTAGGTTCGTGAACGCCAGACCATTTTCGTGTTGATTAGGGTGTGGTGTGGTGTGACCAACATTTATGTATATATGTATATATATACATATATGTATATGTATATATATATTGTATGTGTATGTGTATATGTATATGAATATGTATACACATGTATATTATGTATAAATAGATAGATTGATATGTATATAATTTACTGTATATAGAAATGTATGTATATATATTTCTATATATACGTATATATATATATATATATATGTTTAATATATAAATAAAATATATATATATATATATATATATATATATATATATATATATATATATATATATATATATATATGTGTGTGTGTGTGTGTGTGTGTGTGTGTGTGTGTGTGTGTGTGTGTGTGTGCGCGCGTTCGTGCTCGTGTGAGCTTATCACTATTATGAATACTTCTTTTGGAGTTATGGTGCCAAATTGCGATATACAGTATAATCGATGGGTAATGACCCAGCCAAGATAGCTGTGTGTGTGTGTATGTGTGTGTGTGTGTGTATGTAGGCCTGGCATCTGCAATTGGCCCATTTTACAGTCGTGACTAATTAGGTTGTTTTTAGGAGAATCATTCCTAACGACCAGTTTTTTACAGATTATTTTAATGTTCGGAGTTTGTGTTAATTTATTATTTAGTCTGTCAGTTTTTTAGTTTTCTGTAAAAGATGACTATTGTGACGGCTTTGTCTGTCCGTCCGCACTTTTTACTGTCCGCTCATTTTCTGTTTCCCTTCAGATCTTGAAAGCTACTGAGGCTAGAGGGCTGCAAATTGGTATGTTGATCATCCACCCTCCAGTCATCAAATATACCAAATTGCAGCCCTCTAGCCTCGGTGGTGTTTATTTGATTTAAGGTTAAATTTAGTAGAGGGCTGCAAATTGGTATGTTGAATACCCACCCTCCAGTCATCAAACATACCAAATTGCAGCCCTCTAGCCTCAGTAGTTTTTATTTGATTTAAGGTTAAATTTAGTCATAATCGTGCTTCTGGCAACGATATAGGATAGGCCACCACCGTGCCGTGGTTAAAGTTTTATGGGCCGCGGCTCATGCAGCCTTCAGATCTTGAAAACTACTGAGGCTAGAGGGCTGCAAATTGCTATGTTGAATACCCACCCTCCAGTCATCAAACATACCAAATTGCAGCCTTCTAGCCTCAGTAGTTTTTATTTGATTTAAGGTTAAATTTAGTCATAATCGTGCTTCTGGCAACGATATAGGATAGGCCACCACCGTCCCGTGGTTAAAGTTTGACCGCGGCTCATACTGCATTATACCGAGACCACCGAGAGATAGATCTGTTGTCGGTGGCCTTGAGTATACGTTGAGCGGCTGTACAGAAAACTCGATTGCGCCGAAGAAACTTTGGCGCATTTTTTCCTTGATTTTTTTCTATCTTTAACTCAGTAAGTTTTTTATGGTCATTGGATTGAATTCTGTTGTTGTGAAAATCTTAATGTCCTAATATTTATTTGAATTAAAAAAATTTCTCATCATGTAGACGGCGATTATGCAGTATATATGTTTGCGTTATGCTTCTGATCATTGACAAAAATATGTACTGTTCCTCATTTAGTATGACTTGTACACTCAAAATGGCTCCTTTGAGCTTTTCTTATGGAAATGCATGCGTTATGCATCATTAATTTATGAAAATTTTCCAAAATATGTATCCATAATTTTTTATAGTTCGCTGGTAATTTATTACATTCATTCCGCGAAGAAGGGAAGCATTGAAACATTCATAGAGCGTTTATCGTGCTGCTGTAATAATAATAATAATAATAATAATAATAATAATAATAATAATAATAAATGGGTATATGAAATGCCTACTGAAAGATATTACACACAAGTTGTGTCGTATATTATTCAGGAAATATAACACATCAATAACGTAACCAGTATGTTATGCTTGCGCGCTATTGAGAGAGAGAAAAAAATGCCTTTTAGTTTTCTGTAAAAGAAAACTATTGTGCCGGCTTTGTCTGTCCGCCCGCACTTTATTCTGTCCACGCTTTCATCTGTCCGCACTTTTTTCTGTCCGCACTTTTTCTGTCCGCCCTCATATCTTAACAACTACTGAGGCTAAAGGGTTGTAAATTGGTATGTTGATCATCCACCCTCCAATCATCAAAAATACCAAATTTTAGCCCTCTAGCCTCAGTGGTTTTTCTTATATTTAAGGTTTAAAGTTAGCAATGATCGTGCTTCTGGTAAAGACATAGGATAGGCCACCACCGGGCCGTTGTTAAAGTTTCATGGGCCGCGGCTCATACAGCATATGCCGAGTCCACCGAAAAATAGATCTATTTCCGGTGCCCTTGATTATATGCTGTACAGAAAACTCGATTGCGCTGAAGAAACTTCGGCGCATTTTTTACTTGTTCTGTTATCGGAGACAATTATTCTCGTGTTATTTTTGTTTATCATTCTTGATCTTTGCATTTTATTTTTATTTTTAATCTTTTTCCTTGTTTCGTGATTTTCATTAGTTAATCTTTTGTTTCCTTATTTATGTTAAACCTTTCCTTCTCATGTGGAAGTTTTCTTTTATGTTTTATCATCCCTTTCAAGTGTTGTTATTTTTCTTGAAGCTTTAGTTATATTTTTAAGTTATTTTAATATTTTACGCAAATTTAATCCTCTTATCTCGTAAATTTATCTACACATTCACTTAACCTTTTCCGTTTAATCTCTCTCTCTCTCTCTCTCGTCCCAAAATTTGCATTTCACTTCCCCGATATTTTTAAGCCGCGAATGAAAAGAAAGGTCAGGGGTCAACGCTGATGAATTTGACCCCTCCTACCTAGCAAGACTATAGCGAATTATTGCCTATAAATAGAATCCCCCTTCCCTCCTTGGTGTCGAAATAGGTGTACCGTAGGAAGACCCCACCTTTGCGCTCTCTCTCTCTCTCTCTCTCTCTCTCTCTCTCTCTCTCTCTCTCTCTCTCTCTCTCTCTCTCTGTGTGTGTGTGTTGCTGGCAGTTTTTTTAAATGGAAATTTGGTTAAACGATGAGGCGAAATATGTTTACAAAAGGAAGACTCTCTCTCTCTCTCTCTCTCTCTCTCTCTCTCTCTCTCTCTCTCTCTCTCTTCTCTGTTGCTGGCATTTTTTCTAATGGAAATTTGCTTAAACGATAAGGCGAAATATGTTTACAGTAGGGAGAATCCACCTTTGCTCTCTCTCTCTCTCTCTCTCTCTCTCTCTCTCTCTCTCTCTCTCTCTCTCTCTCTGTGTGTGTTGCTGGCATTTTTTAGAATGGAAATTTGCTTAAACGATTAAGCGAAATAATGTGTACGGTAGGAAGACCCCCACCTTCTCTCTCTCTCTCTCTCTCTCTCTCTCTCTCTCTCTCTCTCTCTCTCTCTCTCTCTCTCTGTTGCTGGGATTTTTTAGTGGAAAATTGGTTAAACGATAAGTCGAAGTTTACGTGAATTTGATTTTAGAATCCATTTTTTAAACTGACATATATTTTTATTAGTTACAAAATATTTTTACTTCGAATTTCAATATCTTTTTCAATCTTCCAGTTTGCTTACATTAATACTTTTTTGTGGTTTTAGTAAAAAAAAATTTGAAATTTAACTTTTTAACGATTACTTTTTATCGGTAATGTTAAAATTACTAATAGAAATTTAAACTTAACTTTTACGAGTACTTTTTACCAGTAATGTTAAAATTATTAGTATCCATTATCGGCCCAAGGATTTTCATTTGCATTTACATAGTTGCATTACTATTTACGAAAAAAGGAAAATGTTTCAGTAATAATTAAGAAACTGGTTTACGAATAGCGTGCAGTGTACAATTTAGACTTCATTCATTTTATAAATTTTCCCACTAAGAGTTATATTAAGATTATATATATATATATATATATATATATATATATATATATATATATATATATATATATATATATAATGTATATATGTATATATATGTATATGTATATGTGCGTGTGCATATTTATATACATATATAATATATATATAGATATGTACATATGTATATATATATTTTTTAATTGCTTTTCATCATCTGCACTGCAATTTTGGCCCACACCTGTTAGTTAAAATGAAGTTAGCACTATGGGGTAACGAGAAGTTTTTATTATTATTATTATTATTATTATTATTATTATTATTATTATTTATTATTATTATATAACACTAAGCCGTCCCCATAACAAGGCTGTCTCCAAATGAAGTAACCATGTCAAAAATCAATGCAATATTCAAAATATCGTATAATTTGTTAAAGTATGGATGAAACCGTTGTGTGAGAAACCTTCCAAATTCTTTATTTTCCTAAGGCTTAAGTCTTGGGCATCGTCACATTAAGGAAAATCCTTCCTCTTTTCTCAGCTTGGGAAAATGTTGGCCAAATCTCCTTTTCTTTCCTGAGGATTAATCCTTTTACCCTCTCCCTGTCCCGGGGGATTGGCCAGGAGAAGGGGGTAAGGGGAATCATCCCCCAACCCTCAGGGGATTGACCAGGGGGACGGGAAGGGGAGGTCGAATCGTCCCCAGTCCCCCAGGCTTGGGGGAGGCGCAGTAAGAGGCCGAACTGGAAAGGTTAATCTTTAAATACCATCTCCTACCATTCTCTCTCTCTCTCTCTCTCTCTCTCTCTCTCTCTCTCTCTCTCTCTCTCTCTCTCTCTCTCTCGTGACGTCATCGACCCGCTTCCGTGATTTCGTGATTCGGTGCGTTGAGTAATTTCCCTCTCGCTCTAATCTATTTCGTTTTGGGCGCCTCTCTCTCTCTCTCTCTCTCTCTCTCTCTCTCTCTCTCTCTCTCTCTCTCTCTCTGTCTGTATAGATTGGTTGTTTTGAAGTCTTTGTATTGTAGTTAGAAAGAGAAAAGCCGAAGGAATTAGGAATTAGGACAGAACTTGAATCTCGGCAAGTTGCGTCAGCTGCACATTTTGTTTGTGTCGTTGTAAGGATGTTCTGTTCCTTCTAAGAATCTCAGAGAATCCTTAGAATTCCTTAAGGAATCCTTAGAATCCTTAGAAGGAATCCTTTCTTTATTCACTTAATTGTTAAGTATGTATTTGTGGACTTATATAATATCCCCCATGGGGTGGGGTGGGGGGGGGTTAATGCCGTCAGTGCACCTCATGCGGTGTACTGTAGGCATTACTTAAGGTTCTTTGCAGCGTCCCTTCGGCCCATAGCTGCAACCCCTTTCATTCCTTTTACTGTACCTCCGTTCATATTCTTTCTTCCAGCTTACTTTCCATCCTCTCTTATCTGTTTCACATTGCATCTGCGAGGTTATCCTCCTGTTAAACCTTTAAAACCTTTCTATTCTCAATTTCCCTTTCAGGCGCTGAATGACCTCATAGGTCACAGCGCCTGGCCTTTGACCAAAATTCTACATTCCATTCCATTCCTTATGGGATATCCCATACGTAGTTTACAGTAGTGAGCTCTTCGTTGGGTGAGTCGGTAGAGCTGTGGACTGGCACTCGCTGGGCTGGAGTTCGATTCCCCGGTCGGCTGATGAAGAGTTAGAGGAATTTATCTCTGGTGATAGAAATTCATTTCTCGTTATAATGTGGTTCGGATTCCACAGTAAACTGTAGGTCCCGTTGCTAACTAACCAATTGGTTCTTAGCAACGTAAAATAAGTCTAATCCTTTGGGCCAGCCCTAGGAGAGCTGTTAATCAGCTCAGTGGTCTGGTAAAACTAAGGTATACTTAACTTAACTTTACTGTAGTGACATTTTGTTTTTGGTTTATCGTCAGTGGCATTCTGCGGAATTTTCCATGCTGTACATTCTGGGAAACTTCCCATAACCATGACAGTAAGGAGTTCCTCATTGGATGGGTCGATATCGTACCTCGGCTAGCACTCTCCTAGACCCACTTTCGATTCTCTGGCCGGCCAATGAAGAATTAGAGGAATTCATTTCAGGTGATAGAAATTCATTTCTCGGAATAATGTGGTTCGGATTCCACAACAAGCTGTAGGTCCCGTTGCTAAGTAACCAACTGGTTCTTAGCCACGTAAAATAAGTCTAATCCTTCGGGCCAGCCCTAGGAGAGCTGTCAATCAGCTCAGTGGTCTGGTTAAACTAAGGTATACTTTAACTTATGACAGGTTCGTTTGTTTCCCCGTGAGTGGGAACAAACAAATTAATGTAATAATAATAATAATAATAATAATAATAATAATAATAATAATAATAATAATAATAGCATAGCAAATAGAGAAAGAAATCCAGTTATATATATGTACATATATTTGAAGGTAAATCTGTACAGAAAGCTTTATGTACAGATTTACCTTTAAATATATGTACATGTACATAACTGTGGGTTTGTTTCTCCATTTCAAGACTCGTGCTACTACGAGTATTTTTTTTTAACATAACAAATATTAAGAAAAATAAGAAAAAATCCAAAGGGTTAACATCCTTCTATCATAAGATAAAAACAATTATGATTCCTTCGACCGTACTTCCTGTTTTCTAGTTCATCCACTCACGCTAAAGTTTGTTTTCGACGTCACACTGTGTGCAAGTTCTCTCTCTCTCTCTCTCTCTCTCTCTCTCTCTCTCTCTCTCTCACTGTGGTCAGTGGCTTGCACTAGAAACGGAAGTGATTGTTGGTTTTTTATGAAGCGCCATAAACAGTATTTCGTTTCTCTCTCTCTCTCTCTCTCTCTCTCTCTCTCTCTCTCTCTCTCTCTCTCTCTCTCTCTCTCTCTCCTTCGTTTTTTTTTTCTCTCTCTCTCTCTCTCTCTCTCTCTCTCTCTCTCTCTCTCTGTCCTTCGTTTTTCTCTTTCTCTCTCTCTCTCTCTCTCTCTCTCTCTCTCTCTCTCTCTCTCTCTCTCTCTCTCTCTCTCTCTCCTTCTGGTCAGTGACTTGCACCAGAAAAGGAAATAATTGTTGGTTGTTTATGAAACGTCATGGAAAGTTCCAATTCTTCGTTTCTCTCTCTCTCTCTCTCTCTCCATTCTTCGTTTTTTGTTCTCGCTCTCTCTCTTTCTTTCTCTTCTTCGTTTTTGTTCTCTCTCTCTCTCTCTCTCTCTCTCTCTCTCTCCTTCGTTTCTTGTTCTCCTCTTTCTCTCTCTTCTTCGTTTTTGCTCTCTCTCTCTCTCTCTCTCTCTCTCTCTCTCTCTCTCTCTCTCTCTCTCTCTCTCTCTGGTCAGTGTCTTTCACTAGAAACAAAAATGGCTGCTTGTTGTTTATTTATGAAACGCCATGGAAAGTTCCAATTCTTCGCTTATGTGTTTGGTAGGGCGAATCCCGAGGTACACACAAGCCTTCCCAACCTCCTACCCACTTTCATACCTGACCACACATGAGACCTGTTTAGGATAAGGTCCCATGCCGGCATAAGGCCGCCTCAGTGGCTGTTTTCAGTTGAATCCAGTGTCAGTTGTGAAACTGAACACGTACTCACATATGTTTACCTTATGATTTAGTGGTCGTTATGCTCTCCTCACCTGAGGGAGGGACGGAGTTCGATAACCGGAGTGGCGGAGTGATTTAGGCTGTTTGGTTGAATCGTTATTTGCTTCTGTTATTATTATTATTATTATTATTATTATTATTATTATTATTATTATTATTATTATTATTATTATTTATTATTTTTTATTGTTTACTACGTATTTGAAAGAGTGTTTATAATAATAATTATTAAATTATTATTATTATTATTATTATTATTATTATTATTATTATTATTATTATTATTTATTCAGTACTTCTTATTTGAAAGAGGGTTTGAAATTATTATTATTAGTGTTTATTATTATTATTATTATTATTCAGAAGACGAACCCTATTCATACGAAACAAGCCCACAGGGGCCACTGGCTTGAAATTGAAGCTTCCAAAGAATGAGGTGTTCATTTTTAAGAAGTAAGGGGAGGTAATGGGGAATACAGAAGAAGAGATCAGTTATTGGAAAAGAAAAATAAATGACCAGATTTAAATTAGATAAAAATGTAGGTTAATTATTAAAATAAAATGAGAGTTGTCTTTAGCGTAGTATGCAATCTGTTAGCACAAGCATGGAATTTGGGACCTGGGAGTTAGTCGGCTGTAGTAGCTGCGATCATGGGTGAAAAGAAGGTTTATTTATATAAATATAAATATAAATATATATATATATATATATATATATATATATATATATAATATATATATATATATATACACAGTATATGTATGTATGTATGTATGTGTGCTTAGCTAATTTCCTGTTTCTTTAATTATTACATTATTTTGATTGCTCCTTTGACCTAATAAACAATGAGAACTCGGAAATCTCCCTCTCTCTCTCTCTCTCTCTCTCTCTCTCTCTCTCTCTCTCTCTCTCTCTCTCTCTCAACCGCAAATGGTAAGACTTGAGTTGTAAAGTTGATATTCGATAGTCATCATCCCAGAGAGAGAGAGAGAGAGAGAGAGAATGTGAATCTCTCTCTCTCTCTCTCTCTCTCTCTCTCTCTCTCTCTCTCTCTCTCTCTCTCTCTCTCTCAACCTGCAAATGGTAACACTTTTGTAAATGGAAGTCATCAAGATGAGACGACAATCTCTCTCCCTCTTCCGGTTTGTAAATGGAAGCCAAGATGAGACGACATGCCCTTCCACAGGTGTTGCGGGTTAGCACCTGTTACTTTCTGTAGGTGATGTTAGATTACATTCGTGTGCGTGTCTTAAAACACCTGTTTTTACAACACCTGCTATATATATATATACGACTTTTATATAGCAAACGTTCGTAAGCGGGCTAGCATCTGGTATGTTATTTAGTGGTATTAGGTTGCATTTGTTTTTGCACTTTGTAACACCTGTTTTTGCAACACATGCAATATATAGGACTGTTTTGTAGCAAATGTTTGTAAGCGTTATAGCACCTGCTATGATATATAGGTGATGTTAGGTTGCATCTGTTTTTGCGCTTTGTAGCACTTGTTTTTACAACACATGCTATATATATATATATATATATATATATATATATATATATATTTATATATATATTTATATATATATATATATATATATATATATATATATATATATATATATATATATATATATATATATATATATATATATATATATATATATATATGTATATAGGACTATATTGTACAGTACCTGTACAATATGGTCCGATGTACAGAACACTTGCTTGTAGTATATAGCTTGTTGTCATATTATATAGGACCTAATTTAAATTGAAAATCTCGTGGTACATGAAATACTTTTGTTATACTGTGTTGCATTTTATCTATTATATACTACAAGTTTTAATTTATTTATTTATTGTACTTTTTATTATTATTATTATTATTATTATTATTATTATTATTATTATTATTATTATTATTATTATTATTCAGATGAACCCTGTTCATATGGAACAGGCCCACAGGGGGCGTTGCTTCGAAATTCAAGCTTCCAAAGAAGATGGTGTTCATATTTCACACTGTTATCTAGTACTTATTACATTTTGTAGAACGCTGTACAATTGAACGTGTTAAACATTATTATTATTATTATTATTATTATTATTATTATTATTATTATTATTATTATTATTATTATTATTATTTAGAAGACGGACCCTATTCATGTGGAACAAGCCCACCACAGGGGCCACTGACTTAAAATTCAAGCTTCCATAGAATATTATTATTATTATTATTATTATTATTATTATTATTATTATTATTATTATTATTATTATTATTATTATTATTATTATTTAGAAGCTGAACCCTATTCATGTGGAACAAGCCCACCACAAGGGCCAATGACTTACAAATTCAAGCTTCCAAAGAATGTTGTGCACATTATTATTATTATTATTATTATTATTATTATTATTATTATTATTATTATTATTATTATTATTATTATTATTATTATTATTATTATTATTATTATTAGATGAAACCTATTCATATAGAACAAGCCCACGAAAAGGGCCATTGCATTGAAATTCAAGCTCCAAGAATATGGTTTTCATTAGATAGAAGCAACAGAAGATAATAGGAAATAAAGAAAGAAGAGATCACTTATTAAAAACGAAAAAATAAATCAACAAATTAGTATATAAATATAAACAAATGTAAGTAAATGATTAAAATACAAGAGTTGTATTAGGGTAGCAATGCATTGCATCTTTGCTTGAACTTCTCAAGTTATGTATATAACGCTTGTTTATTCATCGTCACGAGGTATTGATTTATTGATGTATGCAACTTACGGCGCAGCGGAGGACCCCACCATTCGGGGTTAGCTTTCGTGGGATCCTTGGGGAGTCGTAGGAATTTCAGGAGCAGGATTTAATTTTTTAGCTTCGTAGGATCCTTGGGGAATCGTAGGGCTTTGAGGAGCAGAATTTAGTTTTTTAGCTTTCGTAGGATCCTTGGGGAATCGTAGGACTTTCAGGAGCAGGATTTAGTCTTTTAGTTTCCTTAGGATCCTTGGGAGTCGTAGGACTTTTCAGGAGCAGGATTTAGTTTTTTAGCTTTCGTAGGATCCTTGGGGAGTCGTAGGACTTTTCAGGAGCAGGATTTAGTTTTTAGCTTTCGTAGAATCCTTAGGGAATCGTAGGACTTTCGGGAGGAGGATATAGTTTTTTAGCTTTCGTAGGGTCCTTGGGGAATCGTAGGACTTTCAAGAGCAGAATTTAGTTTTTTAGCTTTCGTAGGATCCTTGGGGAATCGTAGGACTTTCAGGAGCAGGATTTAGTTTATTAGCTCTCGTTGGGTCCTTGGGGAGTCGTAGGACCTTTCAGGAGGAGGATTTAGTTTTTTAGCTTTCGTAGGATCCTTGGGGAATCGTAGGACTTTTCAGGAGCAGAATTTAGTTTTTTAGCTTTCGTAGGGTCCTTGGGGAATCGTAGGACTTTCAGGAGGAGGATTTAGTCTTTTAGTTTCCGTAGGATCCTTGGGAGTCGTAGGACTTTTCAGGAGCAGGATTTAGTTTTTTAGCTTTCGTAGAATCCTTGGAGAATCGTAGGACTTTCGGGAGGAGGATTTAATTTTTTAGCTTTCGTAGGATCCTTGGGGAGTCGTAGGACTTTCAGGAGCAGGATTTATTTTTTTAGCTTTCGTAGGATCCTTGGGGAGTCGTAGGACTTTCATGAGCAGGATTTAGTTTTTTTAGCTTTCGTAGGATCCTTGGGGAATCGTAGGACTTTCGGGAGGAGGATTTAGTTTTTAGCTTTCGTAGGATCCTTGGAGAATCTTAGGACTTTCAGGAGCAGGATTTATTTTTTTAGCTTTCGTAGGATCCTTGGGGAGTCGTAGGACTTTCAGGAGCAGGATTTAGTTTTCAATTTGTTTAACGAGACAGAATCACTGTCGCAAGTCCAGACATTCCTGAATGAGAGGTGGGAATGGGGTAAGGTAAATTTAGAGAAGTTGGACAGCTAAGTAAGAAGAGACTAATGGGATGGATTTGAAAAGTATGAGACTTAAAGCAGTGCAGCCAGGGGACTGAAGAGACGTTGCAAATAACATTAAATACTGTCTACAGTTTGCCACGCAATGCGCAGTGTATGCGGTAACCCGCTATACGAGATATCGGGGATAAGATGACCTTGCATTTTCTTTTTATTTTATGGAAATAATAATAATAATAATAATGATTATTATTATTATTATTATTATTATTATTATTATTATTATTATTATTATTATTATTATTATTATTATTCTATAAGGGCAAGACGCTCTCTTTTTATATAGTTTGTTGGCCAGAGGGCCAGAAGATTTTTGTAGTGTTTCTCAGAGGACCAAACTTTTTTTCTTCTAAGTCTTTGTTACGCAAATAGTTGAATTTTTAGTTATACTTCGATTAACAGAACGATTTTCCTTTCTTAGAAGGCACGTACTTTGTTTGGTCGCATTTTTCACCTGGGAAAACGAAAAGGAGAGAAAATGAACAGAAAGGCACGAAAAGAACAGAAAAATATTTTATAGATATTATTATTATTATTATTATTATTATTATTATTATTATTATTATTATTATTATTGTTGTTGTTGTTGTTGTTGTTGTTGTTGTTGTGTCGAAATTCCTAACATACCCTTAAGAACATCATGAAGTGAACAAGAAACACGAACATTCACCGAAGATAAAAATATTAAATAAAGACCAATCACATTTCAGACGAACACACGTAAAAACAGGACGGTTTAAAAAATGGACTGTCTAGGGCTATCTGGCAACTACCACCACTCCTTGATTTTCCTAAGATCTTTCAACTCTGTCGTATGTCTGCAGGCCTATTTGCACGCTCTGACGGATATCTCTTGGTTTTCACGTCACCGCAACTTCCTTTAGGTAACGTTTGTCGATGTTGAGAGAGAGAGAGAGAGAGAGAGAGAGAGAGAGAGAGAGAGAG
The DNA here is from genome assembly GCF_040412425.1 of Macrobrachium rosenbergii. Classification (NCBI taxonomy): domain Eukaryota; kingdom Metazoa; phylum Arthropoda; class Malacostraca; order Decapoda; family Palaemonidae; genus Macrobrachium; species Macrobrachium rosenbergii. The sequence continues at coordinate 44,127,345 of NC_089741.1, forward strand.
AGAGAGAGAGGTGAGTTTTATTTGCTGCGTCCAATGTCGGTTTCCATTAACTCGGGACTAAGAAAATACGTGGCATTTTTAATCCCTCTTATCGCAATTAGACAGAAGGGGGTTAGTGCCACCAGTGCACCACACGCGGTGCACTGTAGGCTTTACTTGGGGTTCTTTGCAGCGTGCCTTCGGCCCCTAGCTGCAACCCCTTTCATTCCTTTTACTGTACCTCCGTTCATAGTTTCTTTCTTTCTTCTAATTTCCCAACCTCCTAAAAATTGTCTCATAGAGCGGATGCGAGGTTTTCCTCCTGTTACACCTGTCAGACCCACCTACTCTCCATCTCCTTTCCAGCGCTGATTGACCTCATAGGTCCCAGTGCTTGGCCTTTGGCCTAAACTCTGTATTCTAATCTATCCTAAATGTTAACATACCCACGAGGTGATAAGCACATAAAAATCACTGCCCCTGTACACTACCTGTAGCTGTACCATCCCTGTACCAGACGTTGGGCACGTACCGTGGGCACGTAGTGCCCTCCTGAACGCCGCTCTAATGATGACGTCAGCATTAAACCGAGAACTGACTGAAAGGAAATGTGAAGCCAGTCGACATTCCTATAACTGACACTGGGCACGTAGGCCTATTTATTTTTCCTTTATAATGAGTGGGATCTCCTCTTTCTGCATTTCCCTTCACCTTGTCTTCCTTCCTAATTAGCGCCATATTCTCTGGAAGCTTGAATTTCATGTCAGTGGCCCCTGTGGTATAATAATAATAATAATAATAATAATAATAATAATAATAATAATAATAATAATAATAATAATAATAATATGATCATCATGTTCTCTGGAAGCTTGAATTTCAAGTCAGTGGACCCTGTGGTGGGCTTGTTCCATATAAATAGGGTTCATCTTCTGAATAATAATAATAATAATAATAATAATAATAATAATAATAATAATAATAATAATAATAAGCACCACATTGTATGGAAGCTTGAATTTCAAGTCGGTGGCCTCTGAGGTGGGCTTGTTCCATATGAATAGGGTTCATCTTCTAAATAATAATAATAATAATAATAATAATAATAATAATAATAATAATAATAATAATAATAATAATAATCACCATATCCTATGGAAGCTTGAATTTCAAGTCAATAACCCCTTTGGTGGGCTTGTTCCATATGAATAGGGTTCATCTTCTTCTTCTTCTTCTTCTTCTTCTGAAGAAGAAGATGAAGAAGAAGGGGGGGAATTCCCGTACGTAGCTCCATTGTGAAATGCCCCCAAGGTAATTAGACCGAGAATTGATGTTGAAACGAGAGGATATGCTTGAATAATCTTCAAATTGTCTCCTCTATTCTTTTCTGTTCCATTCTCGTTTTCCTTGACATTTTGAGAAAGTTGAGGGTAAGGAAAATCTTTTGAGAATGTGTCCTTTATTTCATGGGGTTTGGTTGATGTTTTTTTTGGGGGGGGGTAATTTTTGTGTTTTGTTAGTATACAAAGAGTTTTTTTTCCTCTGTATTTTAATCGTTAATTTGTGATTTGATTTTGTGCCCATTATATATATATATATATATATATATATATATATATATATATATATATATATATATATATATATATATATATATATATATATATATATATATATATATATATATATTTATATTATATATATATATATATATATATACTTATGTATATATTTATATTATAATATATATGTAATATATATATATATAATTATATATATGTATATATGTATACATATGCACATGTATCATATATTTCTTTTGTGTACTTTATATATATATATATATATATATATATATATATATATATATATATATATATATATATATATATATATATATATATACATATGTATATATTGATATATAATATATATGTAATATATACATATATACACATTATATATATCTATATATGTTTACATATATATGCACATGTATCATATATTTCCTTGTGTACTTGTATACCATTATAGGTATTTATTAATCAACACGTTGTTACCGAAATATTTTCGAGTGGTTGAGGAACCCACATGCAACATCACCCTTAGTTGCGTTTCACCTTAAATAAAATGAAAACATCTCGTAAGATTTCAGTGATTTTTTAAAAATACGTTTTGTAAGATTTCAAAGTTATTGCATTATATTTCATAAGATTTCAAAGTGATTAAAAAAATATACATTTCGTAAGATTTCAAAGTGATATGTAATAAAATATACGTTTCGTAAGATTTCAAAGTGATTTAAAAATATATACTCTATATGTTTCGTAAAATTTCAAACAGATTTTTTTTTTTTTCATAATACTTTTGGGGATTGCATGGCCTCCTCTCCCCTATTATGGGCTAATGATGAGGTTTTAGAGATCGGTTTGTTGACTTAAGGGGAACAGATAATTGGTCGTTTGTCTTTCTCGGAATTAGAAGAGAGAGAGAGAGAGAGAGAGAGAGAGAGAGAGAGAGAGAGAGAGAGAGAGAGAGAGAGAGAGAGAGAGAGCGTTTCTTGAGATGGGTTATAGTAAAGGAATCAATGAGAGCTTGGCATTGTCTTTCATAATTGAGAGAGAGAGAGAGAGAGAGAGAGAGAGAGATAGAATCTCTTGAGGTTTGTGATAATAAATAAGAGCTTGACATTTTCTATTGTACTGAGAGAGAGAGAGAGAGAGAGAGAGAGAGAGAGAGAGAGAGAGAGAGAGAGAGAGAGAGAGAGAAAATCAATAAAATCTCCAAAGGTTTGTGGTAATAAATGAGTTTGACATTTTCTATTATACTGAGAGAGAGAGAGAGAGAGAGAGAGAGAGAGAGAGAGAGAGAGGAGAGAGAGAGAGAGAGAGGGGGGGAGAGAGAATGGAATATTACTGAAAGAAGATGTGAGAGACAAAATACATTTCCAGCATTGTTACAACTAACTCGATCATTCACTCAATAATTTGTTTATCAAAACAATTATAAACGGGTTTTCAGTCAGGTATACTCGTATGCTGCGTTAGTATATATCATACTAATGTGATATATAACTAAACACAAGATGACGCATTTCATACCATACAGAAGACTGTGTGTCAGTCTTCCTCTACATTTTAAACTTGCAACCCCTTCAGATTGATCTTGATTAGGACACGCGATTGCCAATCAACTTCAATTGCGTTCGTTGACGAAAGTGGCATTTTTTCTTTGCCTCTTTGCATTCCTTGAGTTTCTTTTTTGCTTTTGTTCACGTTCCCGTGAGAAATTTGTCTTTGCAGTGGTAACTGCCTAGTTTGTATGTGGGTGTCAGTACAGTTTTTCATGGGGACATGTTGATGCAATTATTTTTGCAACCGGATTTGCTGAACAGCAGCGCTAATATGCAGTAAATGTGTCTCGCTGTCTGTTTTCTTTTATTCTTCACACAGTTGGACTGTGGAACAGTCTCCCTGAAGATGCAGTGCAATTAGAACCTCAAGAGGTTCAAGCAAAAGCGGCCGAGGGTGTTGTCCAATTAGAACCTCAAAAAGCTCAAGCAAAAGTGGCCTAGGGTGTTGTGCAAGTAGAACCTCAGAAAGTTCGAGCAGAGATGTCATGCACTACTACACTAAAACAATTCACCTTGTGCCTTGTATTTTACTAATTTATTTATTTTTTATCTGTTTATTTATTATTATTAATTTATTTTTATTTCTTTCTAATAACAGATGTGTCTTTGTATATCCTATTATCTTCTGTAGCTTCTTTCAAATGAGCATCATATTCATTGGAAGCTTGAATTTCAGGCCAGTGGCCCCTGTGGGCTTGTTCCATATGAATAAGGGGTTATTTTCTGAATAATAATAATAATAATAATAATAATAATAATAATAATAATAATAATAATAATAATAATAATAATAATAATAATAATAATAATGGTTAAGGTATTTTTGGGAACATATTCTGACGTGAGTGTTGTAGGGTATCTTATAATTGATGTATATATATTTATACAGTCTATATTATATATATACCTATATATACATATATATATATATATATATATATATATATATATATATATATATATATATATATATATATATATATATATATATATATATATGTTCGCATTTTTATATCTCCTTTCTAAGGACACATCTTTCTATAAAGTCAGAGCTCCCGAAATAATTAAAACGATTCAGATCGCTCCAAGGATGATGTCGCAACACCTTTTATTAAACAAGTCGATTCGGAATTAATTTGTTTCATCGACGTAACAGGGCATTCGTTACTTCGTCACCCCTCCCCGCCCCCTTCAGTCAGGTGTGGCGTAACGTAACCGTTACGAGGAGTTACGGTGGGAAAGTAGGGAGTGCCTTATCAAGTTCCACAGAGTGCCAAGTCACTAATTAAATCCTGGTTGCGAGTCAAGGTCTTTTTTTCTTTTTTTTTTTTGAGATGTCGTCTCGCGCATCACTCAGCATGACGATGTTTTTTTTATTTTATTTTTTTTTCTTAGGTTTTC
>NC_089741.1:44136857-44144357 GCF_040412425.1 Macrobrachium rosenbergii
CATCCATCTTCCGCCACTTCTCTACGGATCCCCTCCACCCCCTCTCTCTTTCTCTCTCTCTCTCTCTCTCTCTCTCTCTCTCTCTCTCTCTCTCTCTCTCTCTCTCTCTCTCTTCCCCTGTTGCTCTGCCCTTTAATCAAGAATTTTTATTTACAACTGCTTCCTTATTATTCTCTCTCTCTCTCTCTCTCTCTCTCTCTCTCTCTCTCTCTCTCTCTCTCTCTCTCTCTCTTTTGCTCTGCTCTTTAATCAAAAATTTTTATTTACAACTACTTCCATATTCTCTCTCTCTCTCTCTCTCTCTCTCTCTCTCTCTCTCTCTCTCTCTCTCTCTCTCTCCCGCTGTGCTCTTTAACTAGGAATTTCCCTAAAACCTTCTTCCGTATTCTCCTGTTAAATATACTCGACTCCATACACCTTTCTCCCGCGACCTCTCTCTCTCTCTCTCTCTCTCTCTCGCTTCCTTCCCGTGATTGCGTGATATTTCCCTTCCCGCCTCTGGCAACCCCCTCTCTCTCTCTCTCTCTATTGGGAGATATAAAAGGAGCCACATCACCGCGCCTTAACCAGATTTGTTATCATATCGGTGCGCGCGCGTGTGGATGCGTCAGGTACGAGTGCTCGAGAGTTCGCGCGCGCGGGAACGTGGTTAGACCCCGTGGGGTTTTAACCCGTGGGAGTTCAAGTGTCTTTTGCAGTGTGTCTGTCGTCTTTGTTGAGACTTGGCGCTATGAAATGTTTTGTGATTTTGTGGAATATTACGTCAGTTCAATTTAAATAGTTTTTTTTCGTATTTTTAGTGTCGCTATATTTGATTTTATTACGTATTTTAGTGTCGCTAAAATTTATTCAGTTTATTTCTTATTTTAGTGTCGCTAAAATTTATTCAATTTATGTCGTATTTGAGTGTCGCGGGAAAATTATTTGGCCATTGAAGACATTGGACAAGTAAAATAATTTTTTTGCTTATTTTTGGTTCCTGTAAATGCCTTTTAAAGTTTTTTTGTTTCTTCCTAAAAGTGGGCAGTTTTTATACACACCTAAATTTATTTGACTTATATCGTATTTCAGTGTCGCAGGAATAGACTCGGACATTGAAAACATTCGCCAGTTAAATTAATATATTTTTATATTTTTTGTTTCCTGAAAAGGCCATTTTAAGTGTTTTTTTTATGGTTTTTCCTAAAAGTGGGAAGTTTTTCAATTGTGAAGAATAAATTGCAAAGGAAAGAAGTGTGTCTGTGGGTGTGCAACAAACTGATGCTATTTAACTGAATTTTAGCGGTGTTAAGTTACTGAGATTTTGACTTAGTGTGAGATGTGTTATGAAAGTGTAATGTTTTATATTAACTAATTTTTTCTTAGTCTGAAATGGTGTTATGGAAGTCTGTTATATTTATTATATATATATATATATATATATATATATATATATATATATATATATATATATTATATATATATATATATATTATATATATATTTATTTATATTTTATTAGGCAGAAATGGTGTATTGGAAATCATATAGTTTTTTATTGATTTAATTTTTTTGCTTAAAGCATGAAAGCTTATAATTTCATTAAAAGGGATAATTGAAAAAAAATTTTCAAAATGAAGGAATATATTGCGAAGGACGAATATATTAATACATTTGAATCTGTTACAATCCTGTATCAGCCATCCTTCCTGGTGTTACATCTCGGATACAGATGCATTCTGTAACCGCTCGTAACGCCTTACCTTGACCGATAGCATTACAAGACGCGCTTCGAACTATGATTGGGTTACGTAACGTTACCATGACTTATTGAAGGGATTATTTGTCGCTCACTCATGTGACGATTGTGGCTGTCGTCGTATGGAAATGCGACATTTTTGTCGCTTGTTTATACGGTACAAGGTTTTTTTTGTCGTTTATTTGTGCGACAGTTTTTTAGTTTCTGTAAAAGAAAACTATTGTGCCGGCTTTGTCTGTCCGTCCGCACTTTTTCTGTCCGCCCTCAGATCTTAACAACTACTGAGGCTAGAGGGCTGCAAAATGGTATATTGATCATCAAACATACCAAATTGCAGCCCTCTATCCTCAGTAGTTTTCCTTTTATTTAAGGTTAAAGTTAGCCATAATCGTGCATCTGGCAACGATATAGGACATGCCATCACCGGGCAGTGGTTAAAGTTTCATCGGCCGAGGCTCATACAGCATTATGCCGAGACCACCGAAAGATAGGTGTATTTTCGGTGGCGAAAGATAGATCTATTTTCGGTGGCGTTGATTGTACGCTGTATAGAAAACTCGATTGCGCCGAAGAAACTTCGGCTCATTTTTTACTTTTTTTGTCGTTTATTTGTGAGAGTTTTTTTTTTTTCTTGTTCATACGACATTTCACTTATGTTTTTACGCTCCTCTCTGCAACATTCAAGTGTCTCGCACTTGGGCGACATCTTTTTGTCGCTCAGTTGTGCAACTTTTTTTTTTTTTGGTCTTTTACACCTGTTCCGTGCGGTGTTTTCGTCCCTTCACTTGAGCAACATATGGACATTGAACTTACTGAATAGGTAGGAGGAACAGAAAATAGTTCACGTGAAATATAAATAATTGAGGTATAGACTATAGATAAAAAATATACATTCATACATATATATATATATATATATATATATATATATATATATATATATATATATATATATATATATATAGAAATAATCAACACACAATCACGTGTGGAGCGGAAATAAATTTCTGACTCACATCAGGATCGAACCAAGGTCTTTCAATTAAAAGGCAAGGGCGCTCCCCTCTAGGCCATACAAGTCATAAAAGAAGTTGGAACCTGAGTGCCACTGCACACACACACACATACACATATGTATATATATATGTATGTATGTATATGTATGTGTATAAATATTTTTATATAGCACATTTATATATATATATATATATATATATATATATTTATATATATATATATATATATATATATATATATATATATATATATATATATATAGTTAGATAAACAGATAGATATCTAATCTACTGTAAATAGGTAAGATACAATCGATATAATATTACAAAACATAAATAATCAATATATACAATACGATCATAAACCATTATATAATCCATAAATAACTGAAAAATCTGAAAATGTACCTCAGCCCATAACCTATGAATAATTAAGGTTATATAAATGTATATAAAGTTATAATGAACTTCAGACGAGGTATAAATCACCCGAGTCTTGTACCTGAGTCTTCCATTGCCTCTTTACGTGAGTCTTGACCTTCTAGTTTGAGCAGGAGAGAGAGAGAGAGAGAGAGAGAGAGAGAGAGAGAGAGAGAGAGAGGTAAAGAGATATAGAGACAAGAGAGAGAGGAATAACAGAGAGAGTGAGAGAGAGAGAGAGAGAGAGAGAGAGAGAGAGAGAGAGGGGAGGTAAAGCAAAAAAGATATAGAGATAAGAGAGAAAATAGCCGAAGGGATAACAGAACAGACGAGAGAGAGAGAGAGAGAGAGAGAGAGAGAGAGAGAGAGAGAGAGAGAGAGAGAAGAGACGAGGGGGCGATAAAGCGAAAGGTATAGAGACGAGAGAAAATAGCCGATGAAATAACGAGAGAGAGAGAGAGAGAGAGAGAGAGAGAGAGAGAGGAAAGAGAGAGAGATATAGAGACAAGAGAGAAAAGAGAGAATAGAGAGAGGTAAAGGAAAGAATAGAACAAGAGAGAAAATAGCCACGAGGGAATAACAGAACACAGAGAGAGAGAGAGAGAGAGAGAGAGAGAGAGAGAGAGAGAGAGAGAGAGAGGTTGGGTGGTCAAGGGAAAGATATAGAGACGAGGGAAAATAGCCGAAGAAATAACAGAACAGAAAAGAGAGAGAGAGAGAGAGAGAGAGAGAGAGAGAGAGAGAGAGAGAGAGAGAGAGAGAGAGAGAGAGAGAGATGGGTTGCAGAGATCGATGAAATTAGCCGTTTCGTGTTTATATATAGACTCGCCAAAAAGTAACCCCCCCCACCCCGCCAATTTTCTTTTTATTGTGGGGGCCATCTCTTGTAATGATATGATTAGGATTTGCTATTAATGTCTAGTTTCGTTTTTATTTTTGTTTTGTTTACAAGAGATTTTATATTTGGGGGAGGTACATTCGGGTGTCAGGAAAAAAAAATATACATACATATTTATATATATATACACATACATACATATGTGCGTGTATATATGTATATGTATATATAAAATGTATATATATATATTTCTTTCATGTGGCTGCGACCAACCTTAGTCAACTAACCACCTTTAACCCCTTCCCCTGTGGAATTCATCTTTATTCTTTCGTGTTTAGCGGGATTGTAAAACTTTATTATTATTATTATTATTATTGAAATACTACAACCAAATCTTGTACGGAAAACAGGGACAATATTCTGTTAATTTACGGAAGTCAACAGAAACGCCATTTTGAATTATTACTTTGAGAAGTCGACTGTCAAAGATGGCGTCATTAGCCATCATCCGGGAAGTGACTTTGCTGTCAGACAAAGTACTAGGAGAACAGGGAAAAATATTTTATTTATGATTGTATGAATCATAATGGGAGTTGCCTAACAGTTTCTCTCTCTCTCTCTCTCTCTCTCTCTCTCTCTCTCTCTCTCTCTCTCTCTCTCTCTCTCTCTCTCTCTCTCTCATTTCTTTGCCCTATCAATTTTGTCTATAAATCTACATCTTTTGCTTTACCGTCCCGTCCCTCTCTCTCTCTCTCTCTCTCTCTCTCTCTCTCTCTCTCTCTCTCTCTCTCTCTCTCTTCTCATTTCTGTGCCCTTTCAGTCTTATCTGTATATTATCTACATCATCTTCCATCTCTTCTCTCTCTCTCTCTCTCTCTCTCTCTCTCTCTCTCTCTCTCTCTCTCTCTCTCTCTCTCTCTCCCGGAAAAAGTACACAAACCCAACTGTTAGTCCACCATGAAAGCATATATAAAAATATGATAAATGAAAAGATACAGATGTGGTTTACCTAGACTTTAAAAGCTTTTTGACAAGGTAGATCATAATATATTAGCGAAAAAAATTAGAAAACATAACATTGTTGACAAAGTAGGAAGATGGATAAAAGAATTTTTGCAAAACAGAAAACAGATAGTGATTGCAAACGATGAGAAATCGGATGAAGCTACGGTAATATCCGGTGTACCACAGGGTACGGTGTTAGCTGCGTTGCTGTTTGTGATTATGATTGCAGACATAGACAGTAATGTTAAGGACTCAGTAGTAAGAAGTTTCGCAGATGACACAAGAATAAGTAGAGAAATTGCTTGTGATGAAGATAGGAACTCGCTACAAAGAGACCTAAATAAAATATATAAATGGGCAGAGATAAATAGGATGGTATTTAACTCTGATAAATTTGAATCAATGAACTATGGTGATAAAGTAGGAATGCTATATGCATATAAAGGACCTAATAATGAGACAATCACAAACAAGGAAGCAGTTAAAGACCTTGTGTGATGTTGAATAGGAATATGTTATGCAATGAACAAATAGCAATTCTATTGGCAAAATGCAAAGCAAAAATGGGAATGTTGTTCCGGCACTTCAAAACAAGAAAAGCTGAACATGATTATGCTTTATAAAACGTACGTTCGTAGTCCACTTTGAATATTGCAATATAATATGGTACCCACACTACCAAAAGGATATTGCTCAGAGAGTGTACAAAGGTCATTTACAGCTAGAATAGTTAAGGACCTTGACTACTGGGAAAGACTACAATTCTTAAATTTATATAGTCTTGAAAGGAGAAGAGAACGATACATGGTAATTCAAGCATGGAAACAGATAGAAGGAATTACCGAAAATATCATGGAACTAAAATTATCAAAAAGAGCAAGCAGAGGTAGATTAATAGTGCCAAAAACTATACCAGGAAAATTAAAGGAAAGCACACAGGACATTAATCCACCACGCACCAGCATCGATAATGCAGCGTCTATTCAACGCGCTACCAGCTCATCTGAGGAACATAACAGGAGTGAGCGTAGATGTGTTTAAGAATAAGCTCGACAAATATCTAAGATGCATCCCAGACCATCCAAGACTGGAAGATGCAAAATATACCGGAAGATGCGTTAGCAACTCTTAGACATCAAAGGCATACTCACACTGAGGGATGAACGAATTGTAAGAGTCTGTAGAGTAAGAGTCTCTTTTACTACTACGGGTTTTGTCTCGCGTTTATTTTGCGTTACACCGTCTCTCTCTCTCTCTCTCTCTCTCTCTCTCTCTCTCTCTCTCGTGACCAAGCAGTTCTCCTCCGTTGATAAAGACTTGATTGATTTATTGATAATGGAGGATTTTCATATTCGCCTTCTTCTCTATGCACAAGATATTTTAAAAAGTTCTGGATGTATTTCAATAATATTTTGGGAAGGGGTGAGCTGTAGGCCAAGGAAGATTTGCTTAAATTACGACCAGAATGCAAATGAGAAAACTATTTTTATTTTAATATTTCTGAAACTTTTCAGAGGCATGAGTTCCGATGCCTCAAAAAATGTTTTGCTAAATTTACTGAAATTTTGTTGACGTGTTGGCTATGGGCCAAGGAAGATTTAAAAAAAAAAATTTGGCATGATTTTGGATTCGTACCGAAGAGTTTTGTATATTTATTTATAATGCCCGGGTATCAGCATAGAATGCCCGATATCTTCCCATTATAAAATAGCATTATAACAAAATCAGAGTTTTCCGAAATAACTCATTGTAACGAAAGAAGGAAATGTCCTTTTTTTATATTCAAATTTGTTATATGAAAACAAAAATGTAATCATCATTTTACTGTAAATGTCAGTTTCCCTAAATAATTCGAAGTCCTAGAAGAATTAAGTGTGCGGTGTTTTACAAATTTGTCCTTTGTAAACAAAAACATAATCGTCATTTTACTGTAAAATCATTTACAGGAACCAGCAAAGTAGACTCAGTTACACTGCCAATCTGTTTGGTAATAACTGACACTATCTAGTGTCGAGAGATGTAAAGAAATATTGGTATTTATTATCGCATTTTTGTATCGCTTTATCGCTAATATTGTAAGCGCTTGTAAACACTTATCGCCGATAAGGAAGCAGCATTCGATCCAGAGGATTGTTGTGTTCTCGCCCGTATAGATCAGTAATACCTTTTTTAATGTGACAGGTTTATAAATGCTATATAACATTGTTTATGGCAGTGACCTTGTAATTAAGTCGCCAATGAACCGATCAGTCAGTTAATTATTTTTCGTTATGTAAAGTTAAGCATACCTTAGTGTAACCACTGAGCTGATTAACAGCTCTCCTAGGGTTGGCCCGAAGGGTTAGACTTATTTTACGTGGCTAAGAACCAGTTGGTTACCTAGCAACGGGACCTACAGTTTATTGTGGAATCCGAACCACATTATACCGAGAAATGAATTTCTATCACCACAAATAAATTCCTCTAATTCTCTAAACTGGCCG
>NC_089741.1:44149357-44159357 GCF_040412425.1 Macrobrachium rosenbergii
GATCTGCAATTGATATAAAAATGCCAATTGTAACGACTTTGTTTTGCATTGACTCAGAGTTCATGATTCTCTCTCTCTCTCTCTCTCTCTCTCTCTCTCTCTCTCTCTCTCTCTCTCTCTCTCTCTCTCTTTTCATCAGCCACTCGGTTGCCTCCTGATACCCCAGGTAGTTACGAACCTGTTTTGTGCCTGCTGGGTGCCTCGTCATGCACATGTACAGTGTACTTGTGGTACTAATTTGTACACTGGTCTGATCCAAATTAACATTTATATAATATATATATATATATAAATAACATATATATATATACATATATATAATATATATATAATTATGAATGTTTTTTACTGTAATACAACAGTATAATGTGAAGATAAAAGGGCTCAGAAAACACTATTCGAACGTTCAAATAGTGTTTTATGGGCCTTTTTATCTTATATATATATATATATATATATATATATATATATATATATATATATATATATATATATATATATATATATATATATATGCTGTTTATATATTATATATATATTTTGTCTGTAAATAAACATATTTTTCTATATAAATTTATATATTTATACACATATATATATACTGTATATATGTATGTATATATATATATATATATATATATATATATATATATATATATATATATATATATATATATATATATATATATATATATATATAATTACGCGCACACACACGTACACAGTGACCCAGCTTTCGTCGCCATTCAGACGTGTCGTCCCAAGCCACCTGTCGCAAGAAATATGCCGGACAGAAAGAGGTAGCTTTTAATCACACGGCAACGAGCAAGATTTCCCCATTGTCCTTAACAGCAGTAAAAACTGACCACCTTAAGCAAGCACGCACGGTTTTGCCGGGCAAGACCAGTTTCCGCCAGAGGTTATGGGGTATGTGATTTTGTGTTTGCGTGTGTGTGTGTGTGTGTGAGAGAGAGAGAGAGAGAGAGAGAGAGAGAGAGAGAGAGAGAGAACACGGGTCTTTCTTTGCTGTGCTTGTGTGTGTGTGTGTGTGTGTGTGTGTGTGTGTGTGAGAGAGAGAGAGAGAGAGAGAGAGAGAGAGAGAGAGAGAGATGGGTCTTAGTTGTGTGTGTATGAGAGAGAGAGAGAGAGAGAGAGAGAGAGAGAGAGAGAGAGAGAGAGAGGGACATGGGTCTTTTCTTAATTGTATATATTTGGTGACTGAGAGAGAGAGAGAGAGAGAGAGAGAGAGAGAGAGAGAGAGAGAGAGAGAGAGAGAGAGAATATGGGTCTTTGCTTAATGTGTGTGTGTGTCTGTGTGTGAGAGAGAGAGAGAGAGAGAGAGAGAGAGAGAGAGAGAGAGAGAGAGAGAGAGAGAGAACATGGATCTTTTCTTAGTTGTGTGTAGGTGGTATGTGTGTGTGTTTGAGAGAAAGCGAGAGAGAGGGGGGGGAGGTGCAAAACTGTCAGGTTGTTTTGAATAGATGCAATGAAAATTCACTGATGAAGAAAAGAGTGAAATAGCAAAAGACGGGAAAAATTCTCTCTCTCTCTCTCTCTCTCTCTCTCTCTCTCTCTCTCTCTCTCTCTCTCTCTCTCTCTCTCTTTCTCTCTCTCTCGTGTCATGTTTGGCTGTGACTCAGTGTGTTACTTATATGCGAGGAATTCCATGAACGTCGTAAAAAGATTTTTTCCTTCCGTTTTCTTAAATATATTTTACCCTAGTCACTGTAATAAAACGAGATGCATTTTCTTGAATATTTTATTTTTAAATTTATTTTTTTTTGTGTTTGTGTTTCAGTTTCGTCTTGAACTGCATGCGATTATATAATTTATGAAAAGAAAATTGTTAAAAAATTGATGATTCGGACCAAAACTAGAAATAAAAAAATTATGAAATGTATTGCATATTTTTTATACAATCAGAAAAAAATATATACTTTCCATTATTATTTTGTATTTTTTACCTAATCATTATATAAGGGGCTTTTTATTATTACTGTTTACTTATTGTTTTGTCCTGTAAAAACCAAAACGAAATAACTTAATTAGGACCCAAAGTAAATAAGAAATAAAGATACTGGAAAGTATTACATATCTTTTGTAGTCGCAAAAATATGTAATATTTTCCGCTTTTTCTTATTTACTTTGGTAATAAAAGTATGGGTCTTTCTTACTTTTAGTTTTCTGTAAAAGAAACTATTGTGCCGGCTTTGTCTGTCCGTTCGAGCATTTTTTCTGTCCGCACTTTTTCTGTCCGCACTTTTTTCTGTCCGCACTTTATCTGTCCGCACTTTTTTCTGTCCGCACTTTATCTGTCCGCCCTCAGATCTTAGAAATTACTGAGGCTAGAGCGCTGCAAATTGGTATGTTGATCATCCACCCTCCAGTCATCAAACATACCAAATTGCAGCCCTCAAGCCTCAGTAGTTTTCATCTTGTGTAAGGTTAAAGTTAGCCGTAATCGTGGTTCTGGCAACGGTATAGGATAGACCACCGCCGGGCCGTGTTTAAAGTTTCATGGGCCGCGGGTCATACAGCATTATACCGAGCCTACCGAAAGATAGATCTGTTTTCGGTGACCCTGATTATACGCTGTAGCGACTGTACAGAGAACTCGATTGCGCCAAAGAAACTTCGTCTCATTTTTACTTTTTTTTATTTGCTCTGTAAAAAACAACAGCGAAAAAAAATTGATTAGGACCAAAATATATACGAAAGGAAAATAATGGAAATATTACGGATATTTTGTTCACAAAAAATATGTAATGCTCCATTATTTTTTATTTCCTATCTATTTAAGGTCCCAGTCATCGTTTAGGTTTTTCTGAGTTTTTTTCCTGTAAAAAGCATAAGCAAAAAAAAAAAAAAACTTGATTAGAACAAACTAGATAGCGAAGCAAAAGTAATGGGAAGTATCTTATACTTTTCAGCAAAACCATCATAGTAGATTTTTTTTTTTTTTTTTTTTTTTTTTAAGTGTCCCACCTCCGCTGGCCCAAATCAAGTCTTGCGCAAACGCTCACCGAGAATTCTCTCACTTCGGGAAGTGAACAATGATGTTTTTAATTCCGTACAGAGATTTTGACTCAGCACGGCGCCTCCAAGAAAAAAAAAAAATCGATGATTCAACCTGCATTGCTAGTTGCCAGATGACTGGCCATCTATTAATTTGAGTTTTTTTGTGTGTGTGAGCTGTTATGATCGTGTGTTTGATGCCAGTGATGGCGAATTTTATAACTTTTTACTTTTATTTTGGTGTTTTCTCACGTACGCAGATTGTTTTTGTAGATCTGAGTTTATTTTTTGTAGATTGGAGTTTTATTTTTTGTAGATTGGAGTTTTATTTTTTGTAGATTGGAATTTTATTTTTTTGTAGTTTTGATTTTGCTTGGATTTATTTTTGTAGATTTGAGTTTCTTGTAGATTGGAGTTTAATTTTTTTGTCAATTGGAGCTTTAATATTTTTGTAAACTGGAGTTTTATTTATTTTTTGTAGATCAAAGTTATATTGATTTTGTTTAATACCGTGTAGATTGGTTTTTTTGTTACTTTACATTCAGATTATTTTTTTTTATTTGGGTAGAGATCAGTTTTTCTGTCTTATTTAAAGAAGATATCATCTGTCTTTTCTTAGAGAACTAATACATTTCTCTCTACTGTCTGTTCTTAGACTGACAGCCAGTCTTTCTGTCATCTGACTTTCATAATTATCAGACATGCAGTCTGACTGCCTACCTGTCTTCTCTAGACATACCACCTGTCTGTATGTCTGTCTGTCTGTGAAGGTACTGCCTGGCTGTCGTAATTTTTTTTAAGTCCGAATTATCGAGTAGATAGGTCATAAAGAATTATTAATCATATATAGGTCACTGCGAATTATTGGTTGGATAGGTCACTGTGAATGATTGATTAGATAGGTAATTGCGAATGATGATTGGATGGGTCACTGTGAATGATTGATTGGTTAGGTCACTGTGAATGATTGATTGGTTAGGTCACTGTGAATGATTGATTAGATAGGTCACTGCGAATGATTGATTAGATAGATCACTGTGAATGATTGATTGGATAGGTCACTGTGAATGATTGATTGGATAGGTCGCTGCGAATTATTGATTAGATAGGTCACTGTGAATTATTGATTCGATAGGTCACTGTGAATGATTGATTAGATAGGTCACTGTGAATGATTGATTGGATAGGTCACTGCAAATTATTGATTAGATAGGTCACTGCCAGTTATCGATTTGATAGGTCACTGCGAATCATCGAGTAGATAGGTCAGTGCAAATCATCGAGTAGATAGGTCACTGCAAATTATGAATTGGCTAGGTCACTGCAAATTACAAATTGGCTAGGTCACTGCTAAGTATTGATTAGTAACAGTGAATTACCGATCAGATAGATCACTGCGAATCAGATGAGTCACTGAGAGTTGTCGATGAAATAGGTCACTGCGAATTATAGATCAGATAGGTCATGAACTGTTTGGGAAACTGACCAGCGCTTCCCAACCTGTGTGGTTCCAAGAAGTACGACGGTCAGATCCATAATTGTATTCGTGAAGGTTTGCAAGACCGGGATGATGATAATAATAGTGATAGTGTCTCAATTCCCTATTCTTCTTATTCTATTGGTCCTCCGGTCATTACTAGGTCAATGCTATGACGGAGAGTGACTTATAATGAGGTCATGTAATCCAGAGGTATCGTGGCTATATTACGTGTAGAATATAGATCACGTAGAAGTTGCGTATGGAAAATGGATCTTGTAAGCAATTAAGCGTCATGTCATAAGGTCGAAAGGTCTTCTGTGACTGTCAATAAGGTCAAGTTGTTATGGCTAGGAGATTTCGCCATTCGACCTTATTTGTGACCTTATTTCTTGACTATGGCTCCCATAGCAGGATTTTGTAATGGATTTTTTCTTTATTTTGGTTTTCTTAGTGGCGTATTGTCTGTTTTTTTGTTCTTTGTTAAAGTTGTAATAATACAATTTTTAGTTTTCTGTAATGAAAACTATTGTCTGTCATTCCGCACTTTTTCTGTCCGTCCTCAGATCTTAAAAACTTGAGGCTAGAGGGCTGCAAATTGGTATGTTAATCATCCACCCTCCAGTCATGAAACACCAAATTGCAGAGCCTCTAGCCTTATTAGTTTTAATTTTATTTAAGGTTAAAATTAGCCACAGTCGTGCTTCTGGCAACGATATAGGATAGGCCACCACCAGGCCGTGGTTAAAGTTTCTTGGGCCGCAGCTCATACAGCATTATAGCGAGACCACCGAAAGTTTGACCTGTTTTCGGTGGTGTTGATTGTACGCTGTACAGAAAACTCGATTGCGCCGAAGAAACCGGCGCATTTTAAATTTTTTTTATAATGGTTCTCATTTAGAACTTGAGCGTTATAAAATTAATTTTTTTTTACTTGAAAGATTATACTAGGTATACTGACGTTTTCATATATAATTTTTGATTTCGAAATTTGATGCATTTCATTTACAACTTCAGTGTTAAAAATGCAGTTGTTATTGGTTTGACATTATAAAAGGTACAATTGAATTTTTGTATTTCGCATTTTTCATTCCTAATTTCGAAACTTAATCTCGTGACATAATGGAAGCGCTTATAATTGAAGCTTTATGTAGAAAAAATTTAAGGGCATATTTTCCTTTTTTGCTTTTTATAAAAAAAATTATTAAGGAATGATCATTTTTTGAATATCAGGTAATTTTTCTGTCACTGCATCAAGGCTGATCTCTCAAAAAAAAAAAAAATTAAATAGAAAATATACTCAAGTCATGAATAAAAACAAAAAATTACCGAAGTGTCTCTCAGACGAAGTCACAAATACTTAAAATTTTACTGCTCTTTCCTAAATAAGTTAAACTGTTTCGCACGCCGTTCAGTTATGACATAAATTCCTTTCACGCACCGTTGAATTTTGTTAATTTTTTCCTGCGTTCCTTCCAAATATTTTTGCACAAGAAGACTCGATTGTATTGTCAGAATTGTAACTCTTACAGTATGTACTACTTGTGAAGTTGATTTCTCTCTCTCTCTCTCTCTCTCTCTCTCTCTCTCTCTCTCTCTCTCTCTCTCTCTCTCTCTCTCTCTCTCTCTATGTATCTATATATATATATATATATATATATATATATATATATATATATATATATATATATATATATATATATATATATATATATATATATATATATATATATATATATATATATATAGATATAGAGAGAGAGAGAGAGAGAGAGAGAGAGAGAGAGAGAGAGAGAGAGAGAGAGATTAGCTGCTCAAATATTGTATATTGCATACAATGTATATGTACATGTATCATATATGTATATATATACACACACATCAGTAATCATAATTCTAAAGATATCCTTATGTCTACGCAACAAGTCTCTCCCTCTTTCTATTTACGTCTTGTATCTTCAATATTCATGATCTTACGTAGGCACGGGGTAGGGGGGCGCGGCACCCCTCCCCCTCTTATCCCCCTACCCCCTACCCACAAAGGGAAAGGGTATTTAGGTAAGACTTGGGTAGAGAGAAAAGAGAGAGACGGCCGCTCTCGTATGGCAATTATAGATACCCACCAAAAAAACCCTTGTGTTGATGAGGGTATAAGTTATGTGTTTACCATCTGGTGACCCTTTTTCGCCCCCACGAAAATAGACTTAGGCGAATGCCCTTGCGTGCCCTTATCGGGCTTTCCCTGCTGATGTTTTTTTTTTTTTTTTTAGAGAGAAATTAGCTGTAGGATTCCTTGCAGGATTGGCTACGGGATGTTTCTGGAGCGAGAGTCCGTGTTGGCATAAGGCCAGCTAAGTTTGAAGTGCATAAGTAAATTTGGATGTCGTATTGGTTATTGAAGGGAATTGTTCCAGAGAGAGAGAGAGAGAGAGAGAGAGAGAGAGAGAGAGAGAGAGAGAGAGAGAGAGAGAGAGAGAGACACGATTCCACTAGAGAGGAATAAAAGTTGAAATTGCGTCTGTTAGTTTTTGAATATTTACTGAAGGTAAAAAATCATAGCATATATATATATATATATGTATATATATTATATATATGTATATATATATTTATATATATGCATGTATGTATGTATATATATTATGTATATATAGATAGATAGATAGATAGATAGATAGATAGATAGATAGCGTGCGTATGATTTTACGCTTACAGCTGACGCAATGCTGGGAATATTTCAACGTACATTATCGTCCTTTAAAAAAAAACGCACAATAAAACTCTCCAAAAAATGTCCTTGAAAAACCGCTTAACGTGTTTTTTTTATGCCAAGCGCTTGACTGACCCTCGGGAGAATTTCATTTCTCGCTTGTCCTTCTTCACCCGTTCTTTCTGCTGTGTCTCAGACAGACCTTTTTATCTCCTTGCGCCTGAAAAGGTCATGGACCTTTTTCTGGGTGTGTGTCCAAAAAGGCCAGGTGCTTGTTCTGTATATGTATATATATGTGTGTGTGTATATGTATATATATATATATATATATATATATATATAGTATATATATATATGTTTATATATGAATGTTTGTATATGAATGTATGTATAATATAAATATATATATATATATCCCTAAAAAGGTCCTGCACCTTTCTCTGCATAGGCCTATTGTATCAGTTGATTTCTGTTTATTATTATTATTATTATTAGAGAGAGAGAGAGAGAGAGAGAGAGAGAGAGAGAGAGAGAGAGAGAGAGAGAGAGAGAGAGAGAGAGAGAGAGAAAGTACGTCACCATAGCAAGCTTTCACGTCATTCCCTACAATTCAGTATTGCCCATCTCGAGAGAGAGAGAGAGAGAGAGAGAGAGAGAGAGAGAAGAGAGAGAGAGAGAGAGAGAGAGAGAGAGAGAGATTCATGAATTTTGTAAATCTCTACGTCTTTCTCTAAAATTAAATTAATAAATGCTCCTCTTCTAACGAGAGAGAGAGAGAGAGAGAGAGAGAGAGAGAGAGAGAGAGAGAGAGAGAGAGAGAAAGCAGCAGCAGCTGTGCTATCATGATATAACAGTTTATAACCCCCTCAAGTATGCATATCAAGTCTCCCATTCATCCAGGATTCATCTTCTTCGTACGTGAATCGCTTGCAACATTGCAACTCTGCAGTGTTGCCGAAGAGGTCTCGCTTTTGCATTTATGGGATTTTTTTCTTCCTTTTTTTTAAATTTTTGCCATTTTTTCCTGAATGTATGTTTTTTTAGATTGTTTTTCTTATGTTAATATTATGTTAAAAAAGGATTGGCCTTTTTTTGTTTTTCTTATGTTAAAAAAGGTCTTGGCATTTTTTTTTTATTTCTTAGTAATTTTATTGGAACGTTTTTAAATGTATTTTTTTTACTTTCTAATTACTTTCTATAAAAGAAAGTTTGGTTTAAGCTGTTAGGCTGTAGTTATGCAATTTAGAAAATGATAAAGTTTATGTAGTTTGAACTGAAATATTAGGAAAGAGTACTTTGTTTTTGATTGAAAATCATTATTATATATAATGTTTATGTAGTTCAGTTGGTTAAGTTCTTCATTGGAGGGATGGGAAGAGCTCTCGGCTAGCACGCTGTTGGCCCAGCGTTCGACTCTCCGACCGGCCAGTGAAGAATTAGAGGAATTTATTTCTGGTGATAGAAATTCATTTCTCGTCATGATGTGGTTCGGATTCCACAATAAGCTGTAGGTCCCGTTGCTAGGTAGCCAGTTGCTTCTTAGCCACGTAAAATAAATCTAATCCTTCGGGCCAGCCCTAGGAGAGCTGTTAATCAGCTCAGTGGTCTGGTTAAACTGAAGACATACTTAAGTTCAGTTGCTAAACGATAGAAACCACCCATTTGTTTTTTATGGTAATTAAAAAATTTTCTTTATCTTCATAATTAGAGTGTATACCTTTGCTAAATCAAATCGTCTTTAATGAAATAGTATATTTAAAAATTATATTTTTTTCTCAGTAATCAAAGGCTTGGATTAAGAATAAAATCTTAATTTTTGAAGTTTATGGCTTTGAGAAAGTGTTTTACATAAAATAGGTACATTGTAGGCATTACTCAAGGTTCATTGCAGCGTCCCTTCGGCCCCTAGCTGCAACTTTTTTCATTTCTTTTACTGTATCTCCGTTCATATTCTCTTTCTTCCATCTGACTTTCCACCCTCTCCGACAATTGATTCATCATGCAACTGCTTTGAGGTTTTCCTCCTGTTATACCGTTCTTAACTTTTTACTGTCAATTTCCGTTTCAGCGCTGAATGACCTCATAGGTCCCAGGGCTTGGCCTTTGGCCTAAACACTATAATCACTTCAATTCATAAAACAGGTAATTGTATTTAAACATTATAAGACTTAAGACAATATTTACCGTGACCACAAAAAAAAGTTAAGTATACCTTAGTTTAACCAGACCACTGAGCTGATTAACAGCTCTCCTAGCGAGGGCTGGCCCGAAGGATTAGATTTATTTTACGTGGCTAAGAACCAATTGGTTACCTAGCAACGGGACCCACGGCTTATTGTGGAATCCGAACCACATTATAGCGAGAAATTAATTTCTATCACCAGAAATAAATTCCTCTTATTCTTCATATGCCGCTCGGAGATTCGAACTCGCGGCCAGCAGAGTGCTAGCTGAGAACGGAACCTACTCCCCCAACGAGGAACTACCGTGACAACAAGATACTGAGATTAAGAGTAAAAAGAATGATATTATTTTATATATGAAAATGATAAGAATGGCTCCCTATGATCTTTCGTCCCCAAAGCCTGGTCGAGGAGGTAAATGCATATACAAGCTGGCTATGTGAGATTCGTTGGAATAATAGATTACAGTCTTGACAAGCACAGGTAGGCGTAATCCTCCCTTGACTTAGGTAGACATTGATAGTTAGGTAATAAACGGTTTTTTAATTAAGAGGTTCAGTGAACCTTGGTCGCTTGATATACCGTTTTATCGGTACTGATGGTAAAATTGATCGA
>NC_089741.1:44164357-44166857 GCF_040412425.1 Macrobrachium rosenbergii
TGGGATTTGCGAGCATGACGTTAGTCTCTCTCTCTCTCTCTCTCTCTCTCTCTCTCTCTCTCTCTCTCTCTCTCTCTCTCTCTCTCTCTCTCTCTCTCTCTCTCTCTCTCTCTCTCTCTTATATTATGTATTATTTTCAAGTTGTGGAAGAAGGTTGGGACTCGTGTGAATATACTTATGTACTTTATAGATCTTTCATTGTGTCTGTATAAATGTATATATATTTATTTATTTAATATATATTGTAAATATAGATACACACTGTATTTATATATGTATGTATGTATACACACACTTTGTATGTATGTATACACATATATATATATATATATATATATATATATATATATATATATATATATATATATATATATATATATATATATATATATATATATATATATATAATATATCCCGTGGTACATTATTGGAATAGTTAAGTGAAATACTGATGCAACTTGACAAGTTCACCATTCATAGTTTTGCTGGGCTGTAGAGAAACGATAAAGAAATACTATGTACTTGTAATAATACACACAACCTGAAGAGGTTAGTGAGAAAGGCCGACAGTGATCATTCAGTTGTGGTGTTACCGAAGTAGGAGTTGAATTCACCACAATAAAAACCAAGTAAAAAATGCGCCGAAGTTTCTTTGGCGCAATCGAGTTTTCCGTACAGCCGCTACAGCGTATGATCAAGGCCACCTAAAATAGATATATTTTTCGGTGGTCTCGGTACAATGCTGTATGAGCCGCGTCCCATGAAACTTTAACTACTGCCTGGTGGTGTTCTATCCTATACGTTGCCAGAAGCACGATTATAGCTAACTTTAACCTTGAATAAAATAAAAACTAATGAGGCTAGAGGGCTGCTATTTCTTATATTTGATGATTGGGGAGTGGATGATTAACATAACAATTTGCAGCCCTCTAGCCTCAGTAGTTTTTAAGATCTGAGGGCGGACAGAAAAAGTGCGGACGGACAGACAAATAGCCATCTCAATCGTTTTCTTTTACAGAAAACTAAAAATCCATCGGAAGCAAAGGTTTATTTTTTGCCTGAATAAACCCACTAGAGGAGGAGTATATTTTTCGCTGTATATTTTCCGAGATCCTCAATATACGGAAGTTAATGAAACTCAAAGGAACAAGTATTTATTTGTCGAAGGTAGAATTGTGTGTTATTCTGTAACCAACCGAAATAGGTGTATATTTCCAACGTAACTCCGCAAAAGTAAAAGTATTGCTTGGAATCACAAGGAAAATAGTGTATATTTTTCTGTAACCCACTAAAATAGGTGTATATATTCTGAAGCCCGCCAAATTATATGCATATTTTTCGAAATCACAGAGAAATAGCGACGCATTCCTTATAACCCTCCAGAAATAATAGTATATTTTAATAATACACAGAAACAAATGTATATTTCTCGAAAACATTCAGACATAGCGACGCAATTTTCATAACCCTTTAGAAAAAATTTTATATTTTAATAATACACACATTAATAAGTTTATATTTCTCGAAAGCATACAGAAAAGAATTAAATTTCTTGTAACCTTCAGGAAATAACTACAGTATATTTTAATAATACACCCAGAAAAACGTGTATATTTCTCTAATAAAAGAAGAAGAAAGTGTATATTAAACGCATAATTGCAAAATCGTGCAGTTTCAAACTGACATTGAATTTGTTGAAACTGACATTTAGTGCTGAAACTGATATTGAATTAGTGTTGGAACTGACATTGAATTCCAGTTGAAACTGATATTGATTAGTGTTGAAACTGACACTGAATTTGTGTTGAAACTGACTTTGAATTTGTGTTGAAATCTCGAAACTCAAACTCGTCACCATCATGGATGTTTTGGCACCCAATACCAATGGCACCTTTTGCCCGCTGATGGGGCAGGAGCACCCTGGGCACGATATACCCGATCAGAGGTGAGTCGTTTTTTCGTTTTGGGTATGATTGGATAACATATGTTATTATTATTAATTGTTATTATTTTTATTATTAAAATTTGTTTCTTCTTCTTCTTCTTCTTCTTCTTCTTCGTTATAGTTATTATTATTATCTCCTTCCTCTCCTCCTCCTCCGTCTCCCTGTTATATTATTATTACTGCTCTCTTCTTGTTTATTATTATTATTTATTATTATTATTATTATTATTATTATTATTATTAAGACATTCTCTGAGCTCTTCACTTAAAAATTTCTAATATTCTTCCTGTGTCAAAGCTTTTTTTTTTCCCTTCTTGTTTCATACAGGTGATAAATAGTTTAACCTTTTTTTTCAGTGTAATAAACTTATAATTTTGGTTAATTTCATATATTTACAAGTAAATTTCTTCCCAGTGTACATTATCTTATCTCTCTCTCTCTCTCTCTCTCTCTCTCTCTCTCTCTCTCTCTCTCTCTCTCTCTCTCTCTCTCTCTCTCTCTCTCCAAAACCTCTCTCTCTCTCTCATTCAAAACCTTTCTCCCAGTCTACGTGC
>NC_089741.1:44174357-44206857 GCF_040412425.1 Macrobrachium rosenbergii
CTCTAGTGTGAGTGAGTTAGTTCTGTTGTTTTAAGATTTCCTGCATTGAAAAAATTATCTTTTATTCATCTCGGTTTGTTTAACTTTCCTTGTTAATGTTTATTCTCTTATTTAGTCTTTTTCGTTGCTTCGTAAGACCAGAATAAGATCATAAGATAATAAGACTTACTGAGAATTTTTACTGTCAAGTGTTTCGTCAGCAACTCAGGCTATAAGCAAAATAGAATGTAAAATAATGTGCATTTTTACCTTGAACTGAAAGCACCATTTGAATTCAGAATACACCTTGACTTGAAAGCACCGTTTGAACTCAGAATACACCTTGAATTGAAAGCACCGTTTAAATTCAGAATACGGCTTGAATTGAAAGCACCGTTTGAATTTAGAATACACCTTGAATTGAAAGCACAGTTTGAATTCAGATTACACCTTAAATTGAAAGCACAGTTTGAATTCAGAATTCGGCTTGAATTGAAAGCACAGTTTGAATTCAGAATACACCTTGAATTGAAAGCACAGTTTGAATTCAGAATACGGCTTGAATTGAAAGCACAGTTTGAATTCAGAATACGGCTTGAATTGAAAGCACAGTTTGAATTTAGAAAACGGCTTGAATTGAAAGAACAGTTTGAATTTAGAAAACGGCTTGAATTGAAAGCACATTTTCAATTCAGAATGCAGCTTGAAATCAAAACTTACTTATATATAAGTGTACATTTACTTCACAACGCAATTTGAATTGAAACGCTAGTTTGAATCTGAAGCAAAGAATCCCGGCACAGTTTGTTTAAAAACGCAATACGAAAAAACTAAACATATTTTGAATTTACTGCGAAATACTTTTATCTCTCTCTCTCTCTCTCTCTCTCTCTCTCTCTCTCTAAACCAATCAGGTATATTAATCGATATTCTTCGGCGCTCTTTTTCTGTTTTCAAGCTTTCCTCTCTCTCTCTCTCTCTCTCTCTCTCTCTCTCTCTCTCTCTCTCTCTCTCTCTCTCTCTCTCTCTCTCTCTCTCTTTCTAAGTCACCAAATGTCAGGTATATTAGATTTTATTCTCTCTCTCTCTCTCTCAATAGTAACTTGAGTTCAAATGATCCAGTAGGCCACGCATGTCATCGGCCTTCAGCCTTTGTAATCAGTTCGACTTAGGTTTGTTTTTTGCGTTATCAAGTGCACATGCGCATTGCTGTTTTTGAGAATTCTTGAATTAATGGGATGACGTCACGAACCACATTATATTCCTGAATTCTCTCTCTCTCTCTCTCTCTCTCTCTAAGTCACTGAATATCAGCCATATTAGTTTTTATTCTCTCTCTCTCTCTCTCTCTCTCTCTAAATCTGTCAGGTATATTAATTGTTATTCTTCGGCACTCATTTTTCTGTTTTAAATCTCTCTCTCTCTCTCTCTCTCTCTCTCTCTCTCTCTCTCTCTCTCTCTCTCTCTGTAGGTCACTGAATATCAGCCACATTAGTTTTTATTCTCTTTTATTCTCTCTCTCTCTCTCTCTCTCTCTCTCTCTCTCTCTCTCTCTCTCTCTCATCAGGTATATTAATTGTTATTCTTCGGCGCGCTTTTTCTGTTTTTAACTTTCCTCTCTCTCTCTCTCTCTCTCTCTCTCTCTCTCTCTTTTTTTGCAAAGAGTGCTGTAACTACATAAGAAAGATTTCGTGTTGATTTAATCTTGAAAAGGTGTTATTTTCAGTCAAGTTTACACAGGTGTGATATTAAAAACACTTCGGCTTCCTACATTAATATACTTCTGTCGTTTACCTTCTGAATATAAATGAGCGCATCTTTGCTTCTATAAAAGAAGAAAAGGTATTCAATACAAGCGTTTGTATGTGTGTATGCATGCGTACTTTTATATCTAATTATAAAGGATAAACAAGTTCGAAATTGCTGGTTTTTTTAGCATTATTATTATTATTATTATTCATATTATTATTATTATTATTATTATTATGATGATAGGTTCACAATTATATAGTAAATGTATTACTATGTATTTGTTTGTTTGACATAGTAATACATTTACTATATAATTGTGATTTTATTACACAGATTGTTTTCATGAAATTGTGAATCTCCTATTATTATTATTATTATTATTATTATTATTATTATTATTATTATTATTATTATTATTATTATTATTATTATTATTCCAAATGAAGCACCTGTATATGTAACAATTCATCGTCTATTCCTTATTATTATTATTATTATTATTATTATTATTATTATTATTATTATCGAAAATAAGCACACCTATATATATAACAATTCACCCGTCTATTACCAGCCAGTTCCTCCCCTTCCTTCCCCTCCCTACCCCTTACACTCCCTTTCTCTTCCTCCCTCCTCCTTTCCTCTCTCTCCTCCTCCTCCTCCTCCTCCTCCTCCTCCTCCTCCTCCTCCTCCTTCTTTCCTGGAAAACGGTTTAATTCTTACACATGGGAAAACCAAAACCAAGATAGAAGCACTTGGTGTCTCGGTCGCCATTCGCTTGTTTGTTTGTGCTGGATGTTAGTTTAATATAACTTTATAATTTTATATAAAATTATGTTAAATTAACACCAGTTATAAAATTGTTAAATTAACACCAATTATAAAATTGTTAAATTAACATCAATTATAAAATTGTTAAATTAACATCAACTATAAAATTAGTTAAATTAACACCAAGTATAAAATTGTGTTAAATTATGTTAATTTAACAATTTTATAATTGATGTTAATTTAACATAATTTTGTAATTGGTGTTAATTTAACATAATTTTGTAATTGGTGTTAATTTAACATAATTTTGTAATTGGTGTTAATTTAACATAATTTTATAATTGGTGTTAATTTAACATAATTTTATAATTGGTGTTAATTTAACATAATTTTATAATTGATGTTAGTTTAACATAATTTTATCAGATTTATTGCCCCAGCCTTTATCACAGAAGGACATTTTATGCTGAAAATGCTTCAGTGATTCAGAATAAGATTTTATTAAGCATTGTTGTGTGTTAAATCAAGTGATTTTTGGTATTAATATTTGTACGTTTTAGATAAACGTTAAACTTAGATGTTTTAGAAATGTTAAATTGAGGTGTGGTAGATGATATGTTAAATTTAGATGTTTTAGATATATTAAATTGAGGTGTGTTAGATGTTTTAAATTGAGGTGTGTGAGATGATATTTTAAATCTAGATGTGCTAGATAAGTTAAATTGAGATTTGTTAGATGTGTTAAATTGAGGTGTGTTAGATGTGTTAAATCGAGGTGTATTAGATGAAATTATGTTGAATTTAGATGTGTTAGATATGTTAAATTGAGGTGTGTTAGATGATATGTTAAATTTAGGTGTTTTAGATATATTAAATTGAGGTGTTAGATGTGTTAAATTGAGGTGTGTTAGATGTGTTAAATCTAGATGTGTTAGATATGTTAAATTGAGGTGTGTTAGATGATGTGTTGAATTGAGGTGGTTTAGATATGTTAAATTTAGATTTGTTGGATGAGGAAATGTTATCATGCAACATTTAAACGAGTTAATTAGGATATGAGAACACGTTTAAAGATTTAACAGCTGAGGTACAAAACTTTAACATTTATAACGTTTAATATGAAAAATACATTTTATGATAGCATTTATATAGCATTTTAACATGATGAAGTACTTTTGTAACTGTTAGGTTAATTACTATTCCATTTGTCAATACTTGTTTTTTTTTACATATGTTATTGCAAATAGTATTTGTTAATGTTTCGCATAGAGTAATTAATTCTTTTACTTATTTTTGCGTTTTATATTTGTAGTATTTTATTTGTGAACTTGATTTTCTGTAAGTTTTGTCCTTATGTCAACATTTTATGCCAGTTTTGCTGTTTTTAAATTTACTCTATATTTTTATTCATAGCTATTTTTCCTTTTGATTAGTCATTTTTATATAAGTATTAAATTTATTGTATTTATTGTTGCTTTTGGTTGATAGATGATCACCGCGTCTTTCCAATCCTATTTCTCTTAATGAATTTTGTACGTGATTCGTTTTCTGTTATCTCGTTCCTGAACGTATCTCGTGAAAAACTAAAATGACCTTTATCTGTTTTGTAATCGATCTGAGTCATCACAGCCAGACACACTTGTCGTTTTCCGTTCTGTTTTCGTTCCTGAACGCCACTTTTGAATAAATATGATGACACTAATTTGGAATTAAGTTTGAAGATGTCACCACGATACCCGTATAGATTCCTGTTGTTACTTTTTCTCCTCCTGAACGCGTCTCGAAGATCCGTTGCAACCCTGACATGGTTTGTACTCGTAACGTGTCACCCTTGCAAGGTTTGTGGTACCGTTTTCCGCCTTCCTGCTTCGTCTCCTGAACGCGTCTCTGCAAGATCTGTACGACCTTGATGTGGTTAGCTTATCGTTATCCGTTAATTTTTCTGCTTCCTGAACGCGTCCCGAAGATCCATTGCAACCTTCACATGGTCTGTATTTGTAACTTGTCACCCTTGCGAGGTTTGTGGTACCGTTTTCCGCCGTTCTGCCTTGTCTTTTGAACGCGTCATTGCAAGATCTGTGACGACCTTGATACGGGTTTATACTGTATATATAAAAAAAAAACTATTGAGAGATCTTGGAATGAAGAAAGAGCGGAAGTTTGTGTGTGAGAGAGAGAGAGAGAGAGAGAGAGAGAGAGAGAGAGAGAGAGAGAGAGAGAGAGAGAGGTTACAGTGTTATTGGCTTAGGGGGTATCAGGCTTTAATTGGTGATATCAACACCTGGGTTTATAAGGGCGTGCCTCTAACGCCGTGTGGTTCCCGACGCGGTATTTATTGTTGCTATTTATTTTCGGTGTATTGGTTTATTTTCCTATTAACCCTTCCCAAAACCCCATCCCGCTCCTGCTGATCAGCTAACTGGCTGACGGTGGTCGCAACAGCTGCTGGTTTTTCCCGAACTCATTTTGTCCTTAATTCATTTTTCCTTCGTTCAGTTTTTTGTCAATGTTGCAGTTGCCCCTGGGATGCTGGATTCTTTTCCTATTTAAAGGGCAAGTTCGTCCTCGGTAACTCCTCCTGACTTCGTTCAGTATCCCGGAACCTTCAGCGGTGGATTCGGTGACATTTGCAATGTGTTAAGAGTAAACTAAGGAAGGTTGGGGATTTTTAAGATCGATTCAAGGGCAAATCGGTGTTCGTATGTTGCCCGGATAATTCTATTGCTACTGCTATTTTAAAATTATTGTTATTTTTGTTAATGCTGTTATTTCGATATTGTCTTTTGTCATTACTGTTGTTATGCATACTTTTGTTACTGTTGTTATCAACTGCTGTTTGGGTATAGCCGATGACTGTTTTTATCTTTGTGTGCTTTGTAGTGTCTTTACGTTGTATATTCCCTGTATATGACCCTGAGCTGAAGTCAAGGATATTATTATTATTATTATAATTATTATTATTATTATTATTATTATTATTATTATTATTATTATTACCAATAAAATAGGATTATGACCTGAAAACAGGTAGACCCCACCTAATAGAACACGAATTAATATGTGAAAATTAAAGAACACCATTAACCAGATAAGTTCTCCCCCTTCCCACTTCTTAAATATAATTTTAAACTGATATAGAAATTAAAGGAATTTATCCTTAACCGCTTAAGTTTCCTCAAACCGTGGAAGGTCTCTTTTGTCTATGGAAACTATAATTATTCAAAAGAACATGAGTTAATATAGAAATTAAAGAAGAATACTCTTAACCGGATTGGACATCTTCCCTTCCACTTCTTAAATAGAATCTTAAGTTAATATAAAAAGGAAATTAATATAAAATTCAAGAAAATTGTTCTTAACCTCATAAGTCATTTTCCCCACTACTTAAAGTGAATGCTAAGTTAAAAATTGTATTAGGACACCTTTAACCAGACGAGTCATCTAACCTCCCATTTCTTAAATAGAATTTGAAGTTAATATAAAAACAAAAGGAAATTAACCTTAACCGCGTAAGTCACCTCGATCCGTGGTAGGTCCCTTTTTGTCCATGAAAGCTATAATTATTCAAAAGAACATGAGTTAATATAAAAATTAAGGGAGCAGACCCTTACCCGGATAAAACATCTTCCCCTCCACTTCTTAAACAGAATTTAAAAGTTAATAAAAACAACAAAAAGGAAATTACCCTTAACCGCATAAGTCACCTCGATCCGTGGGAGGTCTCGCCTTGTCTATTAAAGCGATCATGTCAATATCTTCCGCGAGATCTGACGCACAAGTTTATTTATTTGTTTGCTTGGCGTCATGTTTTTGCCGTTCCCGCTGCTGCCTCTGCCTTTGCTTTTTATAGATGAAAGGACGCGCGGAATGTATATTTAGACATGCTCTTACGGCGTGGATGTATTAATAAATTCAGGGACGGCTGTAGAATATTTTTAGCAGGTTAATTTTTCATGCGGGTGTATTTATCGCGGTCATATTTTCCCCGCTGTCTCGCGGTTATCTGCCTCGGAAGTGTTTTTTTTTTAAATGATTGATAAGCAAATTAGACATCAGTCATAGAGTGTTCAGATGACATTTGAGGTTTTTCCGAACTCTTTTAAGTGACTTATGTTGTCAAGATTGAAAAACTGTCTTAACTTTAAATCGCAGTAGGTTTTTTTTTTCTATTTTTGTTAATTTATAGGATTTCCGACGTGGATACTTTTTTTGTTTTTGTTTTCTGCAAAAGAAAACTTGTCCAGCTTTGTCTGTCCGTCCGCACCTTATTGTGTCCGCACTATTTTCTGTCCGCACTTTTCCTGCCACCCCCCATCAGATCTTAAAATCTACTGAGGCTAGAGGGCTGCAAAGTGGTATGTTGATCATCCACCCTCCAATCATCAAACATACCAAATTGCAGCCCTCTAATCTCAGTAGTTTTTATTTTGCTTAAGGTTAAAGTTAGCCATAATCGTGCTTTTGGCAACGATATAGGATAAACCACCACCGGGCCGTGGTTAAAGTTTCATGGTCCACGGCTCTTACAGCATTATACCGAGACCACCGAAAGATAGCGGCTGTACAGAAAACTCGATTGCGCCGAAGAAACTTCGGCCCATTTTTTACTTGTTTGATTTTTGGTAATGAGCTTAAATTTATATTGAACAATTCAAAAAGTCATGAATTGACCAAGCAGGTTTACCGAGTTTGTCATTAAAAAGAAAATTAAAATGATTATGAATGGAGTTGTACTACTGTAGAATAGCATTGTTAAGACAAAGATGGCAAGATAAAACGAAGCTAAAGTCTTAGCAAAAGAAAGGAAATTAAAGAAAGATTATTTAAATTAATGGCAAATAACTCCTTGGTCTTGGAGCCATCTTTGAGGAATACTTTGAAAATGGAATTGTGCGGAAAGTTTTATTTATACATAACCTTTTTTTATAGTTACTTAGTCATGTTTTAGGTTAAATTTTTCTTGGGCTCTCTCCAGGGGAGAGAGAGAGAGAGAGAGAGAGAGAGAGAGAGAGAGAGAGAGAGAGAGAGAGAGAGAGAGAGAGAGAGAGGCTTATTAAAAATCAGTAGAATAAATGACATCAATAAAAGTGAGTAAACATAAAAAGGACTTGAGAGAGAGAGAGAGAGAGAGAGAGAGAGAGAGAGAGAGAGAGAGAGAGAGGCTTATTAAAAATCAGTAGAATAAATGACATCAATAAAAGTGACTAAACATAAAGGACTTGAGAGAGAGAGAGAAAGGTACAGTTAACTTTAGCTGTCATTCATGCTTTAAGTTGATCTTGTCTCGGGGTTAACGAGAGAGAGAGAGAGATACAGTTAACTTTTATCTGTCATTCATGCTTTTAAGTTCACTGGAGAGAGAGAGAGAGAGAGAGAGAGAGAGAGAGAGAGAGAGAGACTTGGCTAATTTAAGGACCCAGGCAATAACAGTCAATATCAAGTGCCATGTCAATTCTTTTACGACTTTTTTTTTCCCCGATCGAAATTTGATAAAAGGTGGAGGGCGTGAACTTAGATACCAGCCTTGAACTTTCTACTGTTAAAAAAAAAAAAAAAAAAAAAAACCATCGATCGGATACACGAGTTGTTACACCTCTCTCTCTCTTCTCTCTCTCTCTCTCTCTCTTTCTCTCTCTCTTCTCTTCTCTTTCTTCTCTCTCTCTCTCTGTTTATTTAATGTTAGTTGAAGGTTTTCTGTCATAAATTGTGTTGTGTGTGTGTATAATATGCTCGCTTTCCGAAGGAGAGAGAGAGAGAGAGAGAGAGAGAGAGAGAGAGAGAGAGAGAGAGAGAGAGAGAGAGAGAGCTGAATTGTAGGTGAGACATTTGCAGATAACTTACAGAGAGAGAGAGAGGGGAGAGGGAGAGAAAAAGAGAGAGAGAAAGAGAACTGAACTGAGGGTAAGATATTCTCCACATTACTTCCATGAGAGAGAGAGAGAGAGAGAGAGAGAGAGAGAGAGAGAGAGAGAGAGAGAGAGAGAGAGAGAGAGCTGAATTGTAGGTAAGACATTGTTCAGATAATTTACACAGGAGAGAGAAAGAGAGATAGGAAAAAAGAGAGCTGAACTGAAGGTAAGATATTCTCCACATTACTTCCATGAGAGAGAGAGAGAGAGAGAGAGAGAGAGAGAGACTCATCGATAGTGTAATCGGTATCACGAGTCTTTTTTGTAGTAATGTGTTTATTGGTAATGTTGCTCATTGTAGTTTCTTCAGCTTGAAATAAGTACTTTGCTGTATATTTTCAGCATTAAACGAACCTCTTGTATTATTATTATTATTATTATTATTATTATTATTATTATTATTATTATTATTATTATTATTATTATTATTATTATTATTACTGGAGAAACAAATCCACAGTTATGTATAGGTACATATATTTAAAGAAAAATCTTTACTGATAGCTTTCGGGAATCTGTTCGATTGAAAAGGGGAATCGAAGTTTCCCGAAAGCTATCTTTACAGGTTTTTCTTTAAATATATGTACATAAACATAACTGTGGATTTGTTTCTCCATTGTAAGACTCGTGTTACTATGAGTATTATTTAATTATTATTATTATTATTAGTCATCCTGAGGAAGTTGTGCAATAAGAACCTCAAAAGATTGAATGCATTACTACGCTAAAACAATTCTCCTTCTATTTGACTAATTTATCTGTATTTTTATCTATTTATTAGTTCATTTATCTTTGTTTCTTTTCTGATAACTGATTCCTCTTTTTATATTTGCTAGTACCTTCTGTACCTTCTTTCAGATGAACACCATATTCTTTGGAAGCTTGAATTTGAAGTCATTGGCCCCTTTGGTGGGCTTGTTCCATATAAATAGGGTTCATCTTATGAAAAAGGATAAAAAACTATTATTATTATTATTATTATTATTATTATTATTATTATTATTATTATTATTATTATTATTATTATTATTCTCTTTCCGTATTTCCTGTTATCCTCTCTAACTCCTTTCAAGTGAACTCCATATTCTTTGGAAGCTTGAATTTCAAGTCACTGGCCACTTTGGTCTTTTTTTCACGAATAGGGGGTTTATCGTCTGAATAATGATGATAAAATATTATTATTATTATTATTATTATTATTATTATTATTAATCCGTCATTGATGGACTGAATAAGCATAGAGACTTAGACACTAAGACCCCCAGTAACAAAAAGGGGCGATAAGGCGTTAATGATCTTCAAAAACTCTCGTAATGGAACGGAGGTAATGTAGCAACGATAACTCCTGTTATCTTTACGAAGGAATGTAGTTGTTGTTCACTGTTATCAGTTTTATCGGGCTGGGGGTCTTATGATGTCTTATTGTGTCTTATGTCTAGTTCCTCATTGGATGGGCCGATACCGTACTCGGCTAGCACTCTCCTAGGCCCGCGTTGGATTTTCCGACCGGCCCATGAAGAATTAGAGGAGTTTATTTCTGGTGATGGAAATTCATTTCTCGGTATAATGTGGTTCGGGTTCCACAATAAGCCGTAGGTCCCGTTGCTAGGTAACCAGTTGGTTCTTAGCCACGTAAAATAAGTCTAATCCTTCGGGCCAGCCCTAGGAGAGCTGTTAATCAGCTCATTGGTCTGGTTAAACTAAGGTAGACTTTTTTTGTGTGTGTTATATCTTGAAGAGGACGGGAACTTAATTTGTATTGGGTTTATGCATAGGCATTTGTAGTGTTAAGAGAATTTTTTAAATTTTGATTTTTTCTTCTCCAGATTCTGAGATCATTTGTCAAGAATGGATATATCTATATGCACATGTATATATATATAAAATATATATATATATGTATGTATATATGTATATAAATTTATATATATTTATATAAATAAAGAAATAAAATTATTTGTCTTTTCCTATGGAATTTTGGATGAGGCTGCTAGCCCCATTACTTGTAAACCCCGGTTGCGATCCACACATTTGTCTAACTACCAGGTACTTCACTCGTAACTAAGATCGCCTACCTCGCTGCCCTCGTCCAAGATTCGAACTTGGGAGAGTTAATAATTACTCAGTTGGTCTGTTAAAACAGTTATATAAAAATTATCATAAAACACATTTTTTCAAAATTTGCTTAACGTGAAAAGTTAATCTTTAATCCACGGAACACCCGCGAGGCTACACCACCCCACATTGCTCTGTTCTGTGAGCCGCTCAACCGATCCTCCTACAATCTTCTTTCTTTAAATGGGCGTTTTGACGCTTATTTTCGGAATAATCCAGTTATTTTCCGTATTTCATTTTTCCAGCTGAATGGTAACACCTGTCAAGCCGCCGCTTTTGTATTGCTAGGCTTCAGAACTTCATTCCTGCTTCCGTTTTTCTTTAATGGTGAAATTTATCGCTTCTTTTTCATGGCAAAACCCACTCTTATATCATCCTCTTACGATTTCTAGTTCGAGCATGGGCTACCAAAGGGCATTAGGTTGCCCATCCCGTCGGCCTTCGCTCTTTGACAAAATAAAGCTAATGTATAATCGGCCGTGAGGCTAACAGAGCGCGCTCATGCTGACGTCACGTGTTTATTTGGGCAATGAAAGACGCCCATTGTGACTCATCCCTACAGTAGCAGCTGTAATGAGACCGGTACAAAGGTTTCATGTAATAGGGGACGACCTTTGAGAGAGAGAGAGAGAGAGAGCTTATGAATAGTTTCATCCTAATGGAGAGAGAGAGAGAGAGAGAGAGAGAGAGAGAGAGAGAGAGAGAGAGAGAGAGAGAGAGAGAGAGAGCTTATGAATAGTTTCATCCTAATGGAGAGAGAGAGAGAGAGAGAGAGAGAGAGAGAGAGAGAGAGAGAGAGAATTTTAAGAATAGTTTCATCCTAAGAGAGAGAGAGAGAGAGAGAGAGAGAGGGAGGTATCTTATGAATAGTTTCATCCTAATGGAGAGAGAGAGAGAGATTTTATCATGAATATCTCATGAGTATTTTCATCCTAATGGAGAGAGAGAGAGAGAGAGAGAGAGAGAGAATTTTATTATGAATATCTCATGAGTATTTTCATCCTAATGGAGAGAGAGAGAGAGAGAGAGAGAATTTTATTATGAATATCTCATGAGTATTTTCATCCTAATGGAGAGAGAGAGAGAGAGAGAGAGAGAGAGAGAGAGAGAAAGAGAGAGAGATCTTATGAATAGTATCATCCTAATGGGGGAGAGAGAGAGAATTTTATTATGAATATCTTATGAGTATTTTCATCCTAATGGAGAGAGAGAGAGAGAGAGAGAGAGAGAGAGAGAGAGAGAGAGAGAGAGAGAGAGAGAGAGAGAGAGAGAGAGAGAGGGGGCGGGGGGCGTACCCTGTGGCGTTGGTGGACTTCGATTTCTGATACGGTATCACCCCGCGGCTATCGACGTAATTTGTCTTATTGACAGCTTTATCCGGCGTCGTCGAAGTAACTTCCTTGATGCAGTTTTATTTAATGTTTGTTTAAGCAATTGAATGAATAAAAACAAACGCGTTTGTAATGCGTACCGTTGTTCAGTTTGTGGTTCTAAATTACGTGTGTTTTTCCCTTTTTTTTTTAATTTAAATTCACCTTGATGGGATGTTTTGAATGCAGTTATACACTATCTATCTTTCGATATGTCTACCGACCTATCTACTTATCTATATATTTAAATATATATATATATATATATATATATATATATATATATATATATATATATATATATATATATATATATATATATATATATATATAGATATATATATATACAGAAAGAGAGAGAGAGAGAGAGAGAGAGAGAGAGAGAGAGAATTTTATTATGAATCTCTTATGAATAGTTTCATCCTAATGGAGAGAGAGAGAGAGAGAGAGAGAGAGAGAGAGAGAGAGAGAGAGAGAGAGAGAGAGAGAGAAAGGTCGATCTTATGAACAGTTTCATCCTTAAGGCGCGCGCCAGAGAGAGAGAGAGAGAGAGAGAGAGAGAGAGAGAGAGAGAGAGAGATCATATGAATAGTTTCATCTTGAGAGAGAGAGAAATGATCAACACACAATCACGCGTGGAACAGAAACAAATGAGCCTAGTGTGCAGCGCCCTTGCCTTTCAACTGAGGAGAGACCTGGTTCGATCCTGATGCGAGTCAGAAATTTATATATCCGAGTCTCGCGTGTCGGGTAGAGGTGAATTTGGCAGTGTGTAGGTGGGTTTGGCGTGATGCTGATGAGCTGGTGCGTCGATGTACGAAGCGGTTAATGATTTAGAAGCTTTCTGCTCCCGGTGATCAATAGGCAGTTCAACAGTTGAAGTGTAAATGTGGCAGTGACAGTAGTGTTTGTTTATCTCAAGAGGCATCCAACTGTTAAGGGAATGTGCAGTTTGATAGATCTCTAAGTCATTCTGTTTTGATTAATTATGGTAAATGATTAATCATTATCTGCTATTGTCACTACAAATTATAGAACTCACTCCTAATTGTTTTTTTAAAAGCGAGAATTGCGTTGGTTTTCCATGAAGGCGCTACAGCTACAGCTGATTAGGATTAAAATCCTTGTCTCTTGTTGGCTTTGTAAATAGAGACATGTATCTGAAATGCTGTGGTTACTGACTGCCTTTCTTCAGTCTAGCTGTCCAACCCCTCTAGCTGTTAGTTAATGCAGCTGTTGGGTTTTCTCCCACTTTAGATCCTAATGCTTCATCTTTAATTTGTGGATCTTTATCTTGCTGTCCAACCACTCCAACTCCACCTTTTCGGTGTCTTAAGAGCTGACTGGCCGAAAGCGCCCCAGTGGTGGATTTGACGGCCTAAATTTCATAAAAGTTAAAACCTGTGTGTGTATGGGAACGCCGACAGATCAAGCGACTCTCTGTTTTTGACTACTTATAGGAAGCAGTAGATTCACCTGTCTAAAGAGGTAACGTTATACGAATTATGATAAACAGGAGATTGAAAGAAAAAAAAAAAATTGCGGACCTTTGCGCCTGAAGACAGAGCAGTTACCATAACCTACCCTAGCAGTCTGAGAACTGCTTATCTCTATTCATTAAGTGTAGATGTAATATGGTCCCTTGAGATTACCTAACAGAATATTGATTTATCTTCGGCTTTTCTCGAAGTCTACTTAATGAACACAATAACCGCTCAGCCGCTCAGGTGTAACACCACTTCATTATGGCTTACGTAGGCTTTGTTTTTATGCAGGCGTTGTGTGGAGGTTGGGAAATCGAGAATCCTGCTTCTCAGTCAGTTGGGAAATCGAGAATCCTTCTCCTCAGTCAGTCGGGAAATAGCGAATCCTTCCTCTTAGTCAGTTGGGAAATCGAGAATCCTTCTCC
Source organism: Macrobrachium rosenbergii (assembly GCF_040412425.1). Classification (NCBI taxonomy): domain Eukaryota; kingdom Metazoa; phylum Arthropoda; class Malacostraca; order Decapoda; family Palaemonidae; genus Macrobrachium; species Macrobrachium rosenbergii. The sequence goes on from NC_089741.1 coordinate 44,188,163, forward strand.
TCAGTCAGTTGGGAACTCGAGAATCCTTCTCCTCAGTCAGTTGGGAAATCGAGAATCCTTCTCCTCAGTCAGTTGGGAAATCGAGAATCCTTCTCCTCAGTCAGTTGGGAAATCGAGAATCCTTCTCCTCAGTCAGTTGGGAAATCGAGAATCCTTCTCCTCAGTCAGTTGGGAAATCGAGAACCCTTCTCAGTCAGTGGGGAAATCGAGAATCCTTCTCCTCAGTCAGTTGGGAAATCGAGAATCCGTCTCCTCAATCAGTTGGGAAATCGAGAATCCTTCTCCTCAGTTAGTTGGGAAATCGAGAATCCTTCTCCTCAGTCAGTTGGGAACTCGAGAATCCTTCTCCTCAGTCAGTTGGGAACTCGAGAATCCTTCTCCTCAGTCAGTTGGGAAATCGAGAATCCTTCCCTCCAGTCAGCTGGAATTCGAGAATCCTTCTCCTCAGTCAGTTGGGAAATCGAGAATCCGTCTCCTCAATCAGTTGGGAAATCGAGAATCCTTCTCCCTCAGTTAGTTGGGAAATCGAGAATCCTTCCTCCCTCAGTCAGTTGGGAACTATAAATCCTTTCTCCTCAGTCAGTTGGGAACTCGAGAATCCTTCTCCTCAGTCAGTTGGGAACCGAGAATCCTTCTCCTCAGTCAGTTGGAACTCGAGAATCCTTCTCCTCAGTCAGCTGGGAAATCGAGAATCCTTCTCCTCAGTCAGTTGGAACTCCGAGAATCCTTCTCCTCAGTCAGTTGGGGAAATCGAGAATCCTTCTCCTCAGTCAGTTGGGAAATCGAGAATCCTTCTCCTCAGTCAGTTGGGAAATCGAGAATCCTTCTCCTCAGTCAGTTGGGAAATCGAGAATCCTTCTCCTCAGTCAGTTGGGAACTCGAGATTCCTTATCCTCAGTTGGGAAATCGAGAATCCTTCTCCTCAGTCAGTTGGGAACTCGAGATTCCTTATCCTCAGTTGGGAAATCGAGAATCCTTCTCCTCAGTCAGTTGGGAACTCGAGAATCCTTCTCCTCAGTCAGTTGGGAAATCGAGAATCCTTCTCCTCAGTCAGTTGGGAAATCGAGAATCCTTCTCCTCAGTTAGCTGGGAAATCGAGAATCCTTCTCCTCAGTCAGTTGGGAACTCGAGAATCCTTCTCCTCAGTCAGTTGGGAAATCGAGAATCCTTCTCCTCAGTCAGTTGGGAACTCGAGAATCCTTCTCCTCAGTCAGTTGGGAAATCGAGAATCCTTCTCCCTCAGTCAGTTGGGAACTCGAGAATCCTTCTCCTCAGTCAGTTGGGAACTCGAGAATCCTTTCTCCTCAGTCAGTTGGGAAATCGAGAATCCTTCTCCTCAGTCAGTTGGGAACTCGAGAATCTTTTCTCCTCAGTCAGTTGGGAAATCGAGAATCCTTCTCCTCAGTCAGTTGGGAAATCGAGAATCCCTTCTCCTCAGTCAGTTGGGAACTCCGAAAATCCTCCACTCCTCAGTCAGTTGGGAAATCGAAATCCTTCTCCTCAGTCAGCTGGGAAATCGAGAATCCTTCTCCTCAGTCGGTTGGGAACTCGAGAATCCTTCTCCTCAGTCAGTTGGGAAATCGAGAATCCTTTCTCCTCAGTCAGCTGGGAAATCGAGATTCCTTTCTCCTCAGTCAGTTGGGAACTCGAGAATCCTTCTCCTCAGTCAGTTGGGAAATCGAGAATTCTCCTCAGTCAGTTGGGAACTCGAGAATCCTTCTCCTCAGTCAGTTGGGAAATCGAGAATCCTTCTCCTCAGTCAGCTGGGAAATCGAGAATCCTTCTCCTCAGTCAGTTGGGAACTCGAAATCCTTCTCAGTCAGTCAGTTGGGAACTCGAAAATCCTTCTCCTCAGTCAGTTGGGAACTGAGAATCCTTCTCCTCAGTCAGTTGGGAACTCGAGAATCCTTCTCCTCAGTCAGTTGGGAAATCGAGAATCCTTCTCCTCAGTCAGCTGGGAAATCGAGAATCCTTCTCCTCAGTCAGTTGGGAACTCGAGAATCCTTCTCCTCAGTCAGTTGGGAAATCGAGAATCCTTCTCCTCAGTCAGTTGGGAACTCGAGAATCCTTCTCCTCAGTCAGTTGGGAACTCGAGAATCCTTCTCCTCAGTCAGTTGGGAAATCGAGAATCCTTCTCCTCAGTCAGTTGGGAACTCGAGAATCCTTCTCCTCAGTCAGTTGGGAAATCGAGAATCCTTCTCCCCAGTCAGTTGGGAACTCGAGATTTCTTCTCCTCAGTCAGTTGGGAACTCGAGAATCCTTCTCCTCAGTCAGTTGGGAAATTGAGAATCCTTCTCCTCAGTCAGCTGGGAAATCGAGAATCCTTCTCCTCAGTCAGTTGGGAACTCGAGAATCCTTCTCCTCAGTCAGTTGGGAACTCGAGAATCCTTCTCCTCAGTCAGTTGGGAAATCGAGAATCCTCCTCCTCAGTCAGTTGGGAAATCGAGAATCCTTCTCCTCAGTCAGTAAACTGTTTCCCTCATGCTGTGTACCAAAGGGTAGTGCCGTCAGTGCACCTCGCGTGGTGCACTGTAGGCATTACCAAAGGTTCTTTGCAGCGTCCCTTCGGCCCCTAGCTGCAACTCCTTTCATTCCTTTTACTGTACCTCCATGCATATTATCTCTTCCATCTTTCTATCCAGCCTCTCAATAATTGTTTCATAGTGCAGCTTGTGAGGTTTTCCTCCTGTTACACCTTTCGAACCTACCTGCTCTCAACTTCCCTTTCAGCGCTGAATGACCTAGTAGGTCCCAGCACTTGCCCTTTGGCCTAATCTCTGTATATTCCTCGAACCTCTACGAGACGAAGAGGAATCGAAGAAAGAATTACACAACCCGGTGAAAGTGTTGTAGTGTGACTTTCAAAGGGTAGCGAGAGATGCTAATACATGATCCACGAAGCAAGTGCTTTTTAGTCCTTAGTCACCGCGCAAACTAGACGAGAGTGACTCTCGGGGCAACAGTATCTAGCGACCTTGGGCTGCACAAAGAATTCCACATCATGATCTTTCCTGTGTGACTCAGAATCACGTCCTTAACATTTGTAGAGCAAGAATGCTGGTCTTGCATGACTGGCCAATTTTTTTCTTCCTCCTCCTTCCTCCTCCTCCTCCTCCTCCTCCTCCTCCTCCTCCTCCTCCTCCTCACTTTCAGTTAAAAGGTTTAGGTTAAGATTTAACCTTTGTGGCTTCTATGGAAGGTTATGGGGGTATTTGAAAGTTAAAGTAGCTTTGAGTTAAAAAAAAATGTGGTCAACTCTTTATTACCGTAAAACAATTCTCCTTTTATTTTATTCATTTACATGGATTTTTATCTGTTTGCTTATTTCTTTTCTAATAAACTGGCCGCCTCTTTCTTTTATCCAATTACTTTTTGTTTCTTCTTTCCAATGAATACCATATAATAATAATAATAATAATAATAATAATAATAATAATAGTTACGCATCATACGACGCCTTTCCCCTACCTTGTAAAATATATATTTCGGCAACTGTCTGATTTTTCTCTTTAATGAGGCGAAGGAAAAGTTGTTAAATGGTCGGTTTGTTTCTTACGTTCGAGTGAATGTGGTGTCTGGTTTTTCCAGCAATTTCTCTCCTGGACATAAGTTTGTGGTGAGGTAAATGAATCGTCAAGTACAAATCACTGAGAGAGAGAGAGAGAGAGAGAGAGAGAGAGAGAGAGAGAGAGAGAGAGAGAGAGAGAGAGAGAGAGAGAGAGAGAGAGAGGATGCTAAAATAAGACTGAAAAATTTGTAAGCACAATAACTTCTCGAGGAAATTTTCTGTAAGGCTTAATAGAATGCTAGCCTGAAGTCTTGTGTATACAGACAGACTCTTTAAAGAAGCAAGACAAGACTCTCATTAGGATCTATTCATAAGATTCTCTCTCTCTCTCTCTCTCTCTCATTAGATGAAAACTATTCATAAGATCTCTCTCTCTCTCTCTCTCTCTATAAGATCTTCTCTTATTAGATGAAGCTATTCATAAGATTTCTCTCTCTCTCTCTCTGGGATGAAGATCTCTCTCTCTCTGCTCTCTCTCTCAATATGAAACTATTCATAAGATCTCTCTCTCTCATTAGGATGAGCTATTCATAAGATCTCTCTCTCTCTCTCTCTCTCTCTCTCTTTCAGGACAGTATACATTGTACTACCTGCCTGAAATACTTGGATACATGGAACGGGAAGTGGGTGGGAGTGGAGGGAGGGGTTGGGAGCAATGCTTTGGAATGGGGGGAGGGGATGTATATCTGCTGCCCACTCCAGGTTTTGGAAATGAGAATAGTGCTCAGGCGGTGGGGAGGTGTTGGCCCTGAAAGGTTTCAAGCATCCATTTAAGGGGGAGGAGGCTGAAAGTTGCGGAGTCGGGAGAAAGGCAGCAGGTTCCAGGAATTCTGGAATTCGCTTATTGCGATTCCAGGCAGAGAGAGAGAGAGAGAGAGAGAGAGAGAGAGAGAGAGAGAGAGAGAGAGAGAGAGAGAGAGTAAACGATTATCTTTGTAATTTATTTACTTCCAGGGCCACGAGAATCAATGCTGACAAGAAGAGGGATACTCTACTGAAGAGGGGGATATGGTGGCCCTGTTCCACCCTGGGCTGCAGAAAACCCTATTCTTCTTCAGAAGAGGATCTCTTGGTCAGCATTGGACCTTGTCTACGAGGAGGACTTCATGTACAACAGAAGGAAGGACCTTAAGGTCCACTAGAAGAAGGACTTCCATGTCCAACAGAAGGACTTCCAGGACCTTAAGGTCTACTAGAAGGACTTCCATGTCCAACAGAAGGACTTCCAGGACCTTTAGGTCTACTAGAAGGACTTCCATGTCCAACAGAAGGACTTCCAGGACCTTAAGGTCTACTGAAGGACTTCCATGTCCCAACAGAAGGACTTCTAGGCCACTGTCATCAATAACCAATCTATGTCCATCAGCCAGGGTCTGATTTTTGGCTCATCGGTATCAAACGGGGAGAATGCTCGGCAGTATTTTTTCGGGTAGGTATATGTCTATAGTGTTAGAAAACATATGATAGCATTGTGGCAAGTTGTAGCTTTATATGTGTTATCTCCTATATATATAAACCACACCGTGATTTATATACAATCATGAAGCTACAAAATGTTTAATATCCAATTCACGCTACTTCGGGAATATCCCCGATGGGGAATTATCACCGAAGGGGAATTTCATAAGTGATAAATGGATCATTACCGCCGGGTCTCGATCCCTCGACACGATACTTCCCACGCATTCAAGCGGATTACCATTAGACTGTTTCTTGCTTGTTTACTTCGAAGCTCAGTTCCGAATGACCCTCTCAAGACTCATTTGTATTTACCCAGTGACCCGTTTCTCGTTAAAAAAAAAAAAAAAAGGAATAGACAATCGAATTTTACTGTAATCTTGAATGTTTTTTCTTTATTTTTTTTAATTCGTGGAAAACATTCTGTCGTTAACGAAGCCGCAGTTTTTTTTTACAATCTATGTTTCGTTATAGCCAGTTTTATAGCTTTAATTTGAGACAATGCAGAAAGGAATATTGTCAGGTTTTTCGAATATTTTATTTCCGTGCAAAGACAACTTAGGAAAACATTTTCTTTTTCAAAGATCCGTAAAGCACTTAATTTTACCATTTTTATTTTTATACACACTTTCAATTTATGAAAAGACTAGAAATATGTTTTTTAAATATTTTGTATCCGTGCAAAAGTATTTTTCATTTATTAAAAAAAATTTTCCAAAGACCCTCAAAGCTTTTCATTTTACCATTTTTATTTTCATACACGTTGTTTTCAGTTTATGAAAAGGTAAAATGTATTATAAGTTTCTGAATATTTTATATCCCTGCAAAAGTATTTTTCATTTATGGAAAAAAATTTTTTTTTTCAAAGACTTCAAGGGTTTTCATTTTACCATTTTTATTTTCATAAACGTTTTCGATTTATGAAAAGGCAAGATATATTATAAATTTTTTGATACTTTATATCCATGCAAAAGCAATTTTTGTTTATGAATAAAAAATCTGCTTTTCAAAGACTCTCAACCCCTTTCATTTTACCATTTACTGTATATTTTCATACAAGTTGTTTTAATTAAGTCATTTGTTTATTTTTTAAATCTTAGCCCCCCACCTTCTTCTTTTTCTCAGGTAAAGTGTGTCACAGGGGTCTCATCTCCCCCCCAACACCCGCCCCCTGATCTTATTAGCTGTGGGAATCTTTGGATTTTGTTCAAGGGGAACACCAGCGCTAGCATCACCTTGATACTCGGATCAACTCTGTTTAACTATGTAACTCATTGTAGTTATTTTTGAAAGATCTCGGGCAAAGTTGGGCATTATCGTTTGGCCACTGTGTGTCTGTGGCCTTGAAATTGGCCTCGTATGGCCGCCAGCATGGTAAATGACTTGTGTCGTGTGGTGATGAATTGTACTGTAGATGGATTGTGATAATTGGGAATTGAAAGGCCCCGCACAATAACTCTACGGGAACCTATCGACTAGTTTCATTATACTGACTTAAGAATGCATAGGTTCGGGATCTGTTGGGGTTTTGTTAGGTAACATTGTATACGCACGCGTGTGTGTTTGTGTGTACGTGTGTATGCGGAGAGAGAGAGAGAGAGAGAGAGAGAGAGAGAGAGAGAGAGAGAGAGAGAGAGAGAGAGAGAGAGAGACTGCGTGTGCGTGCGTGTTAGCATGCTTAAGAAACTGACCAAAATATCTCATATTCCTTCACATGAAGTTAAAACTTTACATCACTGAATATGTACTATGTATACATCATATTCTGTGATGTGAATATTTGTATATATGTATATATATATAATATGATATATATATGTATGGGTGTATACTATACAGTATATATATATATATATATATTTATATATGTAAGTGAAATTAACACAAACTACAAACAAAAACAAAAAACAAATAAAGAGAAAATACTAGGAACCATGCCAAAAGTACCCAGGGTTGCATAACGGTAATCAGAATTCCGTACACAGCCATTACGTAAATAAAGAAAAAAACGCTTTCGTCGCTTTGTTCCTTCCCCAGGATCAGCCGGGAATGTCTAACCTGTGCCAATGGCTCGTTAGAATTTGCTCTTGTTTTGTGGAGCAAGGTCTTGGGGTCCCAGAATACCTGTTGTTGCGAGTTTTTTGTGTGCTTTCTGTTTGTGTATGTCTGTGTGTCTGTTTAGGATGCCCCCCTCCCTCCCATCAGCATGGAGACGTGCATGTCTCTCTCTCTCTCTCTCTTCTATATATATATATATATATATGTGGTTGATTTTTATTCTTTGGTCTACTGTAATTTTTTTCTGTCTATAGGCCTAATTTTCCATATGATCTCTCACTTTATCTTTCTATCGGTTTATCTATTTATTCATTCTATCTATCTATCTATATATATGTATATATATGTGTTAACTTTATCACTTACACAATTGTTCTGTGCATTAATATATTACTAACAGACCTCATTAGAACTGGGTATCTTGGATATTTCTGACAATGAGACTGTTAGTCCTAGAGAAAAACCTGTGCAGATACCAAGTTTTAAATGTCCTGTTAGATATACATACAAGTTTTAATGAGGTCCTGTTAGTAATATATATACATTATATATATATATATATATATATATATATATATGTGTATAATATATGTGTGTATAATTATTATTATTGTTAGGATTAATTCTGCATACATGTAGGTCTAATTTTTTATGGAGACCTAATTTCCCACGAAAATGTTTCTTTCCATTTTTAGGTCCTTGCTTTCACACTTAGGCCTAATTTTTATTATAGTCCTAGTGTTCATTTAAAGGATTCATTTTCATTTTGAAATTTTGCAGGAAGAAACAGTATTTTCCAAAAGTGGAAAAATACCACTTGTTTTTGCAAACCATTGCTTTGCCTTTTCATGTACCCTAGCCAGTTCGTATGGTTGGACTTAATTCACCTTTTCCGCATTTTATCGGAGAAAGTCTTAGAGAGAGAGAGAGAGAGAGAGAGAGAGAGAGAGAGAGAGAAGAGAGGCTGCTGGACAGTTGCGACTATTTCATGGTAGGAGCTGTCTCTGTGTAAGCACCGATTCAGTTTTTATAGGTCTACTGTAGTGTCTCGGAGTATTTTTATAGCTGTTCACGTGTACTACGAGTGGACAGAGAACATGACGGATTAAGTTTTTAGTATAGTATATAAGCTGAGAGAGAGAGAGAGAGAGAGAGAGAGAGAGAGAGAGAGAACCCGATAGTACCACAGCAGGATTTGTAAATTGTGTGCAGGAAAATGAAAACCGTTCTGAAACGCAATACGAGAACTATTTCAATAGCTATATCAGAAAGGTCATGTGCCTAGAGACACGTTCAGAGAAAAGTACCCCTGATGTTTGAAGGTCCACCTCCAGAATTTAATGATATCATGAGGTATTTTAAAAGCAGTCTTAAAAACAGCTGTCTCTTGGTCTAAGGGTCACAGCGAAGCTCCAAGAACAATTATTCTTGATCTCGAAGGTCATATGTTATCCCAGATCAAAATAACTGGGTTCAACGATTTGGAAATCTCTATTGGCAAAAATTTTTTTCACGAGTTACTAAGGATGCAACGCGCGCGCGCATCTCCCCCCTCCCTACTCCTCCTCTTCCTCCTCCCCCTCCTCTTCCCTCACCAGCTGTCCCCACGCAATCGCCAACGTGAACGGGAGAAAATGACTATCGGGCAACTCTTTATCATTGACGTTTATCCCGTATTAATGTTGCTTGAGTATATCTTTTTTAGTATTTAATGTGATTAATTTCCTGTGCATTTGATGATTTAAATCCACATATTCATCACATTTACTTTTCGCCCGATGAAATGGAGGACAGAAATCGGATGTACATTGGCAAATGTTGGCATTTGATATCATGGATTCCGTCGGGAGGGAAGGGAGGGGGTATTGTGGAGGGAGAAGTCTAGACGGGGCGTATATAAAGTATGGCGGTCCCTTGGTGACGTTTAGTTGAACTTCGCAAGGTTTAATAGTAACAGTGTAAGAGTTTGCGCGTCTCTCCTCTTACTGGCGCCCATCCAAATATTGCAGTTTTATGCCTTTTTCGCTGCTGGTTTTTTTAGCCTTACCGAATGTGGCATGGAGTAACCATTCCAAACTGAACGGCAATATTTTTCCTGAATTACTACCGTCCCTTTTCCCTCAATCCGTCGAAAAATAGGCAAATTTTCGCTCAGACTTTCGAGGTTTCGGGGGCACCCTGTCACTTTTAAGAGGTTATATCAAGTCGAGTTTTATCAAGTCGCCTCTCGAACGTCGAACATCGGAGAGTGCTCGTCGATAGGTCTATGATGAACGGTCACCATAGCCTCGACATCATCGAAAGCGGCCGTGTTCTCCAGAACGGGCACTTCCACCACGACGGCGGAGAGGCTTACGTGGACGTCAGCCCCGTGACCAACGGGCATCGCTGGGGGCATAGGCCTAGGCAGGTGTCGGAGACGAGCGAGATCGAGGACATCAACGCTTTCGTAGCAGACACGCAGGTTCCCGTCATGCCTCACAAGAGGACCATCGGACACAGGTATTACAAGAGTGTAACCTAGGCCGATAATTTATATGTTCTATGTACGATCTTTTGTATAGGCCAAAATCGCGACACACATTACACATCATAATACACACACACACATATGCCATATATATATATATATATATATATATATATATATATATATATATATGGATTTTTTCACAGTAAGCCTTTAGGGATTAGATTTCCAGTCCCAGTCAGCTTGACCTGCTTTGACCCAGGTGCCCATTCACAGCTGGGCTGGGGCAGGTGGGCATGAGGCCAGAATTTGAATCTTGGACCTTGAGCGTGCTTTATCTCTGAGCAAAGTCGCCTGTATATATATATGCATGTATATATATGGATATATTATATAATATATATATATATATATATATATATATATACGTATATATATATATATATATATACGTGTATATATATAATATATATATGTGTGTGTATGTGTGTGTACGCATGTACATAAACATATATACACCTGCAGAGAACGTTTACGTAAAGACCATAAATAATTATCTATGATTAATCTATTTTATGTAATCGGTGATCCCTCTATCAATACGAATGATCTAGTTGCCTCATATATTCCCGTCTTAGGCAAGCAAATAAACAGGCAAATAGGTAAATAAGTTACCCATACAAGTAGGTAAATAAATTATCATCAATATGATATATATATATATATATAATATGTAGATATATATATATATATATATATATATATATATATATATATAGGTAAATACTTTACCCATATGATAATCTCCATTCTCGTTTGTTCTCAACCATCGATATTTTCTCACTCTCTCGTTCTGCCTGGAGTTCACCTTTAATAGGTAAAGCCTGAGTTTGTGTGTGTGTGTGTGTGGGAGGGAGAGGGGTTAGAGGGATAGCTGGTGGTTGGGAGGTATAGTCTAGGGCTCTTTATATGAAAGGTTACGTTTTAGCGAGGCTTCTCTGTGTGTACGTGTGGGTGTGGGTGTGGGGTTGGTTTCGAATGAATGGCGAATAGGGTGTTTGTAGGTTGTGGATATATTCTCTCTCTCTCTCTCTCTCTCTCTCTCTCTCTCTCTCTCTCTCTCTCTCTCTCTCTGTCCTTTACTGCATAATTCTGGTTGGATTTTTTGTGTGTGTGTCTCACATGTTTGGCTCTTGAACAATTTTCTCTCTCTCTCTCTCTCTCTCTCTCTCTCTCTCTCTCTCTCGAACACACACACACACACACAGTCAGACTTAATCAAGACGTAACGGTTTTTTTTTGCATTCAAATATGTTAATTTCAACGAGAGCAACTTGTTAAAATTAACATATCTGGTAAACAAAATCAAGAGAGGCAATTGTTTTAAAAGCAAGGAAATCATGTTGAATTGCTTCATGAACTGGCGTCACACGAACATAGGTTATCACCTCTGAAAACGAACAAAATGCCGTTGTCAGCAGTAACAGCGGCACTGCTGACCATCAGCTGACTGGAATTGGCTGCTGTGATGATGATAACTTGACATGAGCGCTGTCAGCTGGTAGCTTTCTTAATCAAGGTTTTTTTTATCAGCTGTGGCTGTGACGGGGATCTGGATATTTTTATGAACTTCATTTATTTATTGGGTTAGGTTTTATTTGTACACAGCATAATAGGCGGTGGTATTCGGAATCATGTAGCGCCATTGTTTTCGTAAGTGGCGAATGAAGTACTTGATAGTTATTAGACTCTGTTGGGTCACAATCAGCTTGGAGAAGGGTATGAGGCCAGTCAATCCCACTCCAAAAAGTATTGTAGATATATACATATAAATATATGCATATATAATATATATATATATATACATATACAGTATATATATAAATATATATATATATATATATATATATATATATATATATATTTAACGTATGCACACTTGTACATTGAGTCAAAATACTTACGACACATTTGCAGTAAGAGTTTATGCTGAGACCATTACACAGGCAGCTTAATGCCTCTATCTAGCCCAAACCGGAAGATGAACGACGACGCGAAAACGTGTACAGAGAAGATTAAAACAAATTACATGGAACTAGGCCTAAGAAAATGAAGAGATTTCACATGCATAATTGTTATTAAAGAAAATACTTATAAATCGTGACTGTGTTAGCATTTAGATTTTAGAGTATTGTATTTTTTTTCATATACGAGTATTATATTTTTTCATGATCTCTGGTGAGAATCCACATCTGTGATATGCTTTCCTCAGCAAATTTGCTCCAGTGCCATTGTGATAGAAAATTATGGTTTCCAGTCGCAACGTTTCCATTGTCTGAACATGAAAGAATAGAGAGAGAGAGAGAGAGAGAGAGAGAGAGAGAGAGAGGAGAGAGAAGGGGTGGGGGAAGGGTTTCTAGAAAAATCAGAACTACAATAGCAGATTTTTAATTTCGTTGTACAAATATGAATTTTATTCCCAGAGAGAGAGAGAGAGAGAGAGAGAGAGAGAGAGAGAGAGAGAGAGAGAGAGAGAGAGAGAGAGAGAGAGAATTTCTAGAAAAAAAATAGTTACACAACAGATTTTTAATTTCGTAGTACAAATATATATTTTGTTCCCAGAGAGAGAGAGAGAGAGAGAGAGAGAGAGAGAGAGAGAGAGAGAGAGAGAGAGGGGGGGTTAGTAGAAAAAATAAAGCTACATAGAGCAAATTTTTAATTTCTTAGAGAGAGAGAGAGAGAGAGAGAGAGAGAGAGAGAGAGAGAGAGAGAGAGAGAAAGGGGGTGTGTGTTGATTCTGCTAACAGCCTCTGCAGCTCCTTCCACGTTTTGGGTTTCGGCAGGTCAGCTTTAAGAAGCACCCCCCCTCTCCCCCCATCCCCCTCCCCCTCCCCCATTTCTAAAAATGGCCCGGCCATCGCAGTTGACATGCATTTTCTTGTGGTATTTTTGCTGTCGGTTGCGATTCTTTCGCTGATTTTTCGGAGCCCCTTCCTCCCTCATACAATAATCTCTGGATAAATCTGTTTTGACTCCCTCTGGGATATATCGTGCCCCCTGTGTCTGCTTGTCGGGCCGTTGACCTAGATTGGATTGCTAAATTTAGACCAGCATCTCTCTCTCTCTCTCTCTCTCTCTCTCTCTCTCTCTCTCTCTCTCTGGTGAAATGTGGCGGCAGTAACCCGTAGATTTTGACCTTGTCCGTCCGTTCTTCGAGTTTGGTGACGCCTAAAATCCCTACGCCTTTCCTTTGTTTGCTAAGAAATTCACAATCTCGTGAAAAACAGTTGTGTAATAGAAATCCACAGTTATGTAGTAAATTGTATCTTTTACATAGTAATACAATCTACGAGATAATTGTGGATTTTTATTGCATTTCGTTTGTTTTCATATCAAAATACAAAGCTTTGCCTTTTGGCCAGATGTTCTCTGTGGAATTTTCAAGAAGAATGCCCAGAAAATGTATGTTGAGTGTTTTTATTCATTTGTACATCAAGTGTATCTGAGGTTTAAGATGCCCTTCTGTGTCTTACTCAGATGCGAGGTAATCATGAATCTCTTTGCATATTTATACTGTTTACATTTTTGTTTCTATATCTTCAAGAAATGGTCCAAGTTGCAAAATTATTCAAGTTCCAGCAGTCAAATTATTTTTTAAAACAGTGATATTCAACAGCTGACTTTTTTATATATTTTAATTGGGTGTATATTATCGTGCAATTACTTGCAAGCTTGAAATGTTGATACTAGCTAAAGGAGATATTCAAAATTAACTTGTTTGCTGAGGAAACTAAAGAATCATATTTTATCTTGTTTAAATTTAATTGTGAAGAAATTACTCTCTTGGTTTTTAAATGAAGACCATAAGAATTACTTGGCACATGATACAAATTTAAGAACTTCAAAGAAGCTGTCAAGGTGTATATATATATCTCTGATCTTTTCGAATTAAGGAGTAATTATTCACAATCCGCAACAAATATGACCCTGTCTTCATTGTTCACGTCTTGGAGGTCAAAAATCCTGAACAGCCAACAGGTGACCTTTATACCCTCTGAATCAGTGGTTCTCAAATTTGTTGGTATCGTTACCTACCCCGGGGGCAGTGGTGTGATAGATCACCCTTACCCCTACCCCGTTCCTCTTCAGCCGTATGAACTTATAATATAAAGGAAATAAAAATATTGGAATGCTTAATTTCTAATGGCATTCTTATTTTCTTTCGGGATTGAAGATAACGAATGTTGGGTGTCAAACTTGCGTAATTATGATAAGAATTTTTCTATTTTTTTCATTTATCTATTCATTTATTATTTTTTAATTTATAAATTTGCCACATTTTACTCCAAAGAACTATTAATTTTAGAAAATGCCTCGTTACCCCCCCAGAAACAGCTTCATTGCCCTCAAGTTTGAGGACCACTGTTCTAGATGGTAATGCCATCCAGATTTTGACACACGCGGACTCGTTTTCAGAAACAAATTGTAGTAGTTCGTTAAACTTATGTCCGTGCGAGCGCGCGAGCGCGATTCTTGTATACCTTCCACCCCTAAGTAAACAGCGGATATGAAAATACACTTTGATGAAGGCACTTTTTTTGTTTGTTTAATCTGTGGCGTCCAAGAGTATGTATGTCTTTGTTTAAATTTTCCCCTGTTGTTTACGCAAGTTTAGCACATATCTTTCATATACCAAAAAAAAATGTTTCTTACAAGAAACTTAAAGAGTTCTATTGATTTTAAATGTTTTTTGTGTGTGTTGTAAGGCGTAGGTCTGTCATTTTTATTATAAATGCTCATTTGCCATACTCTCTTATCTGATGTTGTTTATTGGTTGTATATCGTTGTATGTCAGTTGTATATTTGGTGTATCATTTTCCTAGGTAATGTTTTTACGAATAACTTGAACTTTCAGTGACCGATCTTTTGTACAGTATTACAGAAAATAATTTCAAACCACGGGAGATATAGGTAACTTTTGCCATTGCCTGAAAATAACCTTTCAAACCACGGAGATATAGGCCTAGGTATAGGTCTGTCATTAACCGAAAATAACCTTTCAAACCACGGAGATATAGGCCTAGGTATAGGTCTGTCATTGACAGAAAATAACCTTTCAAACCACGGAGATATAGGCCTAGGTATAGGTCTGTCATTGACAGAAAATAACTTCAAACCACGGAGATATAGGCCTAGGTATAGGTCTGTCATTGACAGAAAATAACCTTTCAAACCACGGAGATATAGGCTGTAGGTATAGGTCTGTATAGGTCTGTCACTGACAGAAAATAACCTTTCAAACCACGGAGATATAGGCCTAGGTATAGGTCTGTCATTGACAGAAAATAACTTCAAACCACGGAGATATAGGCCTAGGTATAGGTCTGTCATTGACAGAAAATAACCTTTCAAACCACGGAGATATAGGCCTAGGTATAGGTCTGTCACTGACAGAAAATAACCTTTCAAACCACGGAGATATAGGCCTTGGTATAGGTCTGTCACTGACAGAAAATAACCTTTCAAACCACGGAGATATAGGCCTAGGTATAGGGCTGTCATTGACAGAAAATAACCTTTCAAACCATGGAGATATAGGCCTAGGTATAGGTCTGTCATTGACAGAAAATAACCTTTCAAACCACGGAGATATAGGCCTAGGTATAGGTCTGTCATTGACAGAAAATAACCTTTCAAACCACGGAGATATAGGCCTAGGTATAGGTCTGTCATTGACAGAAAATAACTTCAAACCACGGAGATATAGGCCTAGGTATAGGTCTGTCATTGACAGAAAATAACCTTTTAAACCACGGAGATATAGGCCTAAGTATTGGTCTTGTAAACAACGGAGTCAGACTCTTTATTTATTCTTGCTTGTGTCGTAAGGAGTAGATAAACAAAGTGTACACCCACCACATACCGAGGGAGTATTTTCTCAATACTTTCTACATTTTTTTTGCCCTCGTTTTGCGTGCTTGCTTGCTCCAAGGACGTCCACGCACATTTCTTCCCAGAGAGGGTCGCAGAGTAAAACCTGTGTGACCTGGAGCACGAATGTTGACTCTCGTCTGTTACAGCAGTTAATTAGATTGTTAGATAAACATTAAACACTGGTGTGATAACAGCTAAGATTATCTATGATGGAAGTGCATTTTTTTACCTGAGATGACGGTGCATTTTTCCAAATGTGGTGCAAGTGATTTTTTCTTACTGTGATGTAAGTGCATATTTTAAATATACCGAAAATGCATTTATAAACGGCTCAAAGTGCATTTTTTTAACTGTTCTGAAAGTGCATTTTTAAACTGCTGAAAGTGCATTTTTTTAACTATTCTAAAAGTGCATTTTTAACTATGATGAAAATTTTTACTGCTGAAAGTGTATTTTTTTACTTGCTGAAAGTGCAATTTTTAAAATGTGATTAGGAAAGAAAATTTCGTTGAAAAAGTTTGCCCTTGTTTTGAATATCATCAATCGCTTTGAATACTCGTTTGATTCCACCTATGACGAAGAAGAATATCTCTAAAACTCTCTTTGAGGATCATCAATCTCGTTTGGTTTCCTCTCTCTCTCTCTCTCTCTCTCTCTCTCTCTCTCTCAAGCTACATATGGCTCTGAAGAAATGACTTTGTTAATTTACGGCAGGTACTTGATGGTATCATACCAGGTCACAGTAATTAACGATCGCATATTAATTCTTTGATGCCCAGCCAAAGGTAATTATGTCTCAGAAGAAATGATGGCTAGGTCGTAGACAGGTTCCATATGGAGATAGGCGTCGCAGTATACAAGGTCACCAGGCACCGGCTGATGTCACTGATGGATGAATGGATCTCTCTCTCTCTCTCTCTCTCTCTCTCTCTCTCTCTCTCTCTCTGTTGATGTCACAGACACGGATGTATGTATGGCTGTTACAATATCATCACAGAGATAAAAGGAAATTGGGTTATGTGTGGAAATGGGTTGGATTTCTCTCTCTCTCTCTCTCTCTCTCTCTCTCTCTCTCTCTCTCTCTCTCTCTCTCTCTCTCTCTCCGGCTAATGTCACTGATGGATGGGCGGGTAATTATATGTTCATCAGTGGGTAGAAAGGATTTTGCGTTATGCCTGTAAATATTATATATATATATTATATATAATACATTATATATATATACAGTATATATATATATATATATATATATATATATATATATATATATATATATATATATATATATATATATATATATATATATTCCTCTTGATTTTAAGATTAACAACTAAAACACCACCTTGAGAAATAAACAAACCACATTATTCCGCTGGCATGCCCAAGGTCAATCTCCCCGACACCACCTCCTCCTCCTCCTCCTCCTCCTCCTCCTCCTCCTCCTCCTCCCCCCCTGTGACTTCGAGATTCATTGCCGAGGACCAGGCCCTGGCACTTGAAGGAGGAGGTATTTTGCAGGCAAGGTTAAAAAAATACAGGGGAATTCTCTTCAGGAGAATGTAGGTTGGGGTTGTCTCAATGATGCCCATCTTAGAATCTCTTCAGAAACTCTTCGTATTAGTGCACCGTGATTTTGGGCGAGTAGCCAGCACAGAGTGGTTTAGCGTGCGGGCAGGTGTATTTGTGTGTGTGTGTACGTGAGTTTTTTTTTTTTTTTACGTGCGTGCGTGCGCGTCTGTGTTGTATTGCGTAGTGGTGTGTGCGTGTCTGTCTAGCAAGAGTTGGCTCCCGGTTGTTTTTTCCACGCGGTAGTAACGAGGGGGAAATTTTCTTCTCTCTCTCTCTCTCTCCTTGTTGTAGTATGTATATATTAAAGGAAATTATCTGTGTTATAGCTGACGTATTGTAAGCGTTGTTCGAGGAACTGAAGTGATTTAGAATTAGTGGAAATTCCTGTACGCCGAAGCAAAGAAGTTGCAGCCTGTGTTTCCAGGGTGAATGTGGATCGATAAAGAGAGAGAGAGAGAGAGAGAGAGAGAGAGAGAGAGAGAGAGAGAGAGAGAGAGAGAGAGAGAGAGAGTCATTTCCTGTTCTGTCTGAGGAAGGAAAGTGAAGGAAAACTTTAGGAAAGCTCCTGTGGTATGTGAGAGAGAGAGAGAGAGAGAGAGAGAGAGAGAGAGAGAGAGAGAGAGAGAGAGAGAGGCGCCTTTGGCACTTCCGAGCAGCATCAACACCTTGGTGACTTGAAATTTCCAATCAATATCTTCACCTCCCACACTTCCGCCTCCTACCCATCCTCTTTTGGTGTGGCTGCAGTTTCCTCATCCTTATGCTAATCCTCCTCTTTCATCCCTCCTCTTCCTCCTCCTCCTCCTCCTCCTCCTCCTCCTCCTCCTCCTCCTCCTCCTCCTCCTCCTCCTCCTCCTCCTCCTCCTCCTCCTCCTCTATTCTCGGAAGTACTGAGGCGACGCAAAGCCATCGGCTTGTGACAAGAAGCGTTTTGTGGTATTTATATTCGGTTGCTATGGCTCTCTCTCTCTCTCTCTCTCTCTCTCTCTCTCTCTCTCTCTCTCTCTCTCTCTCTCTCCTGCTGGCTTCACTAAGAAAAATGTATAGGTCATAAACTAGCTCTCTCTCTCTCTCTCTCTCTCTCTCTCTCTCTCTCTCTCTCTCTCTCTCTCTCTCTGACTTCACTAAGACTAAGAAAGATGGATGGGTCATAAACACACACACACACACTCTCTCTCTCTCTCTTGCTGACTTCACTAAGAAAGATGGATAGGACATAAACACTCTCTCTCTCTCTCTCTCTCTCTCTCTCTCTCTCTCTCTCTCTCTCTCTCTCTCATATGCGTACTGAATATTGTTTTTATGCTAACATTACCAGGCTGTGGACGTTATGCTTGAGTGATTTCCTTTTAAAGATCCTAAAGTAAAAAGAAAATAGATCCGTTGACAACTGAAATTTCCAGATGAAAGCAGAATTCATTTATAAACAAAGTTACAACCGTGTCATCATACTTTTGGTTGTGATTCTTTATTAAAAAACATACTAGAATAACATGATGCATTAAATGAAAAAACAGAAAATCATAACATTGGTAACGTATATATTTTACAGAAGGAAATTAAAACCTAAAAGTATAACGTGATTTATAAAATGAAAACGAAAATCATAGCATTAGCAACGATTATATTTTACAAAGA